>NC_046169.1:1444047-1719047 GCF_011064425.1 Rattus rattus
CGACTGGACCAAACGCTTTCGAGGTCCGGGCATTCATGCTGGGTCCCGGGAACCGTCTCTTTCCAGCACCCAGGAGGCACTGGCACAGAGAAGAGTGAGCTCCAGGCCTACATTGAGCAGTGCCAGGATAGCCCCACATCTGGCAAGTTCCGTCGTGGAAGTGGCTCCGCTTGTAGCCTTCTGTGCTGCTGTGGAAGGTTGGAACCCCAGGTCTGGGTTGCGTATTAACAGGGGCAGGGGAAGAAGTGCGTGCCAGAGAGACCCGATGCCCCTTCTTTCCATTTCTCTCTTCCAGGAACTCTCCGGAGGACCATTCGCTGCTGGTGAACTGATCCAAGATGATTGCCACTAGACTTTATCCCCATGTACTGCTGGGACCCCAGCTTATTTATTTTTAGAATTCGCTTTAAAAGATCTGCTTCTGACAGGCCTTGTGAGGGCTTGGGCAGATGGAATCGGACACTGGGGAAGGGAGGGCATGGAGGGTGGCTGTTAAATAAAAGGGAACATAAATGCGGTGGTCTAATTTGTAACTGGTGAGGCAGCCCTTCCATAAATTGTCAGCTCCTTTAAGAGGCCGCCACACTAGGCATGGCTGGCGCAGTGCGACCTTCCAACCATGGCGGGAGGCGGGGATGGGGCGTGCCCTGCAGCGGAATAATTTAAAGGTGCCGCGTCCGAGGCGGCGACAGAAAACTAGGGGTGTTGGCCGACGCTGGGTGGACCTGGTTGCAGCTCCTGAGTGGTCCGAGTTTCCATCGATGGAGCAAAGGTGTTCCTTCGAGGACCGTTAGCGAGCTTCGGCTTTGCCCCTGATCGATTTGTCCTGATTCCGGGTAGGTCCCGACTTTTTGATGCTCCAATACCACCCCACCCCCATCCCTAAGTTCCTGGTCCCGGTGTTTCCGCATCGCTAGCCAGATGCGACCTGGAGTACGGAAAGGGAGTAGTCGATCTTAACAATCTTCCAGGTAACATCTCAGGGACCTGCGACCCCTCTAAATTTCCACGAATAGTCTAAAGGCACCAAAAAGGTCTCCAGCGTCCCAGAAGAGTCCCGGTAGCATTCCTACCTCCCACGGTCTCTTCCTGGAAGCTCCTAGACTCCTTAGTAGTTAGGTATATCTCCGGATCTCAGTAACTTTCCAGTGCGTCGTTCCTTCCTTCAACCCTCCCCCTAATTCCGGCGTCCCTGGTTACACCTCCTGCATCATCCCACTAATCGCAGGGATGCTCCTCACCGCGAGACCCGGTAACTTTCCCTTTACGTGAGAGTGAAATCTCCAAGCTTAAGCCTATAACACTTTGGGAGCTCACCTTACACCGATTGCCCTAGAGCCCCCTTTTCAATAGATTCCACAGAAGTGCTCCTCTACGCCTCAGCTTCCTTGATGGGGCAGGCTTGGGTCAGGAGCCCGAAGTCCAATGATCGCCTCAGCCTCCTGGCTTACAGGTCCTGGTTTCTCCTGGAGTGGGACAGAGAGTCTTTACGGGGTGTAGGAGGGGGTCTCGCCTGAGGGTATCAAGAGTAGTCAGACTTATGGAAGGCCGGGTTAAGGAAGGAGCCACTGCCAGAAGAGAACATGGCTTAAGGGCACCTGCAGCAAGCTGCTAACTGTGGGTGGCAGGACCGCTACCCTTTGGCCATTGGGTGCAGACGCTGGGGAGTCTGGTCGGCCTTATGTATAAGTGAAGTAGATCAAGGAACTGGGGGCCGGTCTCACCCCTTGATCTAGGCTGGGTGGTCAATTTGCCCCTATCCTTCTGTCTAGCAGTACCCCTTCTAGACGCTCTCACCCCAACCCCGGCGGATGGAGTCACTCCTGCCAAAGGTATCTAGGGGGCGTGGCTTTTGAGACGAGATAGGGGAAGAGTCTGTGGTCAGGGCTGGGTAGGCTTGATTGACATCTTCTTCTGGTCCCTTCTGCTCCTCGATTTCCAGGACTGCAGGCTACCAGACCTGCTCCCTAGTCCGAAACAATCAATGGAGGCTCCACTGCAAACCGGAATGGTAAGGGTTGGGGAATTTTTGCACCGGACTACAACTCCCGGCGGGCTTGCGGCGCACCACGCGATTCTCTCTTCGAGAACCATGTGTGTGCGGACGAAACTACGTTTCCCGGCGTGCATCACGGGATACCTAGTCTCTGGGAAGGTTTAGTCGCTCCCCCCGCCCCCGTTGGAGGTGGGAAGGAAACAGGCATTGACCCATTCTGCAGATGGGGACACCGAGTCACGAGCTGAATACGACCTCCTCCGGGTCAGAGGTGATTCGAAAGGCCCTGGAGGAGGGCTTGGGGCGACGGATATGCGTTGCCCAGCCTGTGCCGTTCGTTCCGCAGGTGCTGGGCGTGATGATCGGGGCCGGAGTGGCGGTGCTGGTCACCGCCGTGCTCATCCTCTTGGTGGTGCGAAGGCTACGGGTGCAAAGTGAGGATTCGAAGGGCCCTTCTCGGGGAATATTATAGGGATGGAGGGGGAGCTGCTGTACCCGGAGACACCAAGCGGCTGGGGTGGGGAATTTGTTGAAGCCTGCGCGGAGATCAAAGCGCCCTCTCCCCCTCCCCCAATCCCTAGAAACTCCAGCCCCGGAGGGTCCCCGGTATCGGTTCCGGAAGCGGGACAAAGTGCTTTTCTATGGCCGGAAGATTATGCGGAAGGTGAGTTCCAAGACCTGGCCGAGCACAGAGGCCCTGCCCTTTTCCTATTTACACTTATTAGTGGACAGCTCTGCCTTTATTAAGGTCTCCTTGGATCTGCCCTTCCTCTCTCTCCAATTGACTCAATATTCTAAATTCTCCCAGGTGTCACAATCCACTTCTTCCCTGGTGGACACATCAGTCTCCACCACTTCCCGACCCCGCATGAAGAAGAAACTGAAGATGCTTAACATTGCCAAGAAGTAAGGCTGACACTGAGTGTATTGGGTGCCAGACGGGTCAACCCACACCGTGGTTTTTGTATTTCAGAGTTCTTGAATCATGTGGGCTGTCTGGGGAAATAGTCCCACAGCAGAGGGACATCTCAAAGCCCTCTCTTGGTAGGGGCTATCTCAGAGTCGGCCATCCCAGACATGAAACTTCTGGTGTGGGCATGCTTGTCACTTAAGGCTTGTTTCATAATGTTTCCCTGTCCCTGGAGACTATCTGCGGAAGATTTAGAAATCTACACCTGCTGTCTTGCCATAGTGGAGTTTATTCAAGGTGGCTTGTTGCAGTTATCTCAGATCTGGCTGGCTGGAGGGGCTGTTCCACAATTCTGTTCTCCAGGGGCATCATTCTGTTCAGACAGGAAAGCATCTCTCTGGAGTTGTCAAGTAGTGTGTGTGTGTGTGTGTGTGTGTGTGTGTGTGTGTGTGTGTGTGTTGGTTGTTGGGGGGACCCCAGTGTGTCATGTATTGTGTCTTGTTGGTGTGTGTGTGTGTTTGTGTGAATGTATGTCTGTGCATATGCATGTGTGTGTGTGTGTGTGTTGTTGTTGTTGTTGTTGTTGTTGTTTGCTTGGGTTTGTTTTGTTTTTTGAGACAAGGTTTTATTTAACCCAGGCTGGCCTCGAACTTTCCGTATAGCCAAGACTGACATTGACTCCTTTGTATTGGGATTATAGGCATGTGTCCCTATGCCTGGTTTATATGTTCCTGAGGGTTAAATTCAAGGCTTTTTTCCATGCCAGGCCAGCACGCTGCTAACTGAGCCACATCCCCATTCATTCATTCATTCATTCACTCATTCACTCATTCATTCATTCACTCATTTTTTTGCAGCAAGCACTCTGCCATTGAACTGTATCAGTAGCCCTTGCTTCGGTTAAATTTTTTATTATTTAAATCATATTGATCGTGGATGTGTTTGTATGTGGTGTGTACGTCTTATAGCATGCACCACGTGGGTGTCAGGGATCGGATGAGTTCAAGGTTGTAAGGCTTGGCAGAAAGCCCCTTTACCCATAAGCCGTCTTGCTGGCCCTACTCTTTTGTTTTTCCAATGTATTTCATTTACTTGGTGGTACACCATAGTGTCAAACTCAGAGACTGGCCATGGTAGACAAACATATTTATCAGTGAGCTCCACTTAAGCTCTATACCTTTTTTATGCAGGTTGGCCTTGAACTTGCTCTATAGCCCAGGCTTTGAACCTGCCATTCTTCTTTCTCAGCTTGCTGGGTAACTGGAATGGCAGGCCTGTGCCTATCATACTTCCCTGTTTAAGAGCTCCTCTGTGGACCAGGAAGATGGCGTGGCGGGTAAAGACACCTGCTGTCAAGCTGGAGACCTGAGTTCCATTCCTAGGACCCAGATGAGAAAACTTTTACCCTTGCAACAAGTTGTCCTCCGATCTTCACAACACACACACACACACACACACACACACACACACACACACACGAATGTACACGCAGACACACTAGATAAACAAATATAAATAATCCCTTTGCATTAGAAACTTAGGAAGGGAGGTTGGGGATTTAGCTCAGTGGTAGAGCGCTTGCCTAGCAAGCGCAAGGCCCTGGGTTCGGTCCCCAGCTCCGAAAAAAAGAAAGAAAAAAAGAAAAAGAAAAAGAAACTTAGGAGTGTTATGTCAGGTGTTTATTGGTGTCTTGAGAAGGCTCTCCAGGGATCTCTGTGAGTTAAGAAATGGTGCTGTGATCTTCTTGCATCTGCCTGAGGTCTGCCTGAAGGTCTTTTTCAAGAGTGTATTTAGCACCGGAGACCATCCTTGAACTCTATCACAAGCCATGGTATTGCAGACCTTTTTGTGATTTTGGTGGAAAGACTGTTGGTAAAGTATTTGCTTTGCAAATATCACTGTCTGGATCTACTTTTCAGGACCCACATTAAAAACAGTCTCACATTAAAAACAGTAACTCACTTGTCATCTCAGCCCTGGGGAGCTGGACACAGGGACCTCACACTGAGAGACCCTGCCTCAATCCCATAAAGGAGACAGCATCTGAGGAACTCCAACTGAGGTTGTCTTATGGCCTACACACACATTCACATCACATACATATACATGCCACACACAACGCTAGACACACCACATACGTACACACCACACAAACACAAACATACACACACCACACATCACGCATACATGTATAGACCACACTCACAGAGAGGCACATACATACATACATATACAGACACACTCACACACAGACAAACTCACACACAGACACACACATATATACACAGACACACACAGACACACTCACACACAGACACACCTACATACACAGACATACTCACACACAGACACACCTATATACACAGACACACTCACACACATACACAGACACACACATACACAGACACACACATACATACACAGACACACACACAGGCATACATACCACACACATATATGTACCACACATGCTACACATACCCACACAAACACAACACACACATACCACGCACACACAGAGAGACACACAAATATATACCACCCCCACACACACACATAGACACACTCACACAAATACCCCTCACACACATATAGACCACACACACAGAGGCACACATATACACCACACACACACGGATACACACACACACACAACGATACACACACACACAGATACACACACACACACCACACAAACACAAACATGCACACATATATACACACCACACACAAACACAAACATGCACACACGTACACACCACACACAAACACAAACATGCACACACACACATATAGAGCACACACAGAGAAGAGACACACATATACACATCACACACACACACGCACACGCACACACGCACGCACGCACAGTGTATCTCTAGCTTTTCTGAACCGTGAATTGGCTGTGGTAATCACACGCTGTTAAGAAGCTACTGTGGGGGTTGGGGATTTAGCTCAGTGGTAGGCGATTGCCTAGGGCATAAGGCCCTGGGTTCGGTCCCAGCTCTGAAAAAGAAAAAAAAAAAAAAAAAAAAAAAAAAGCTACTGTGATGATTCAGGATGATTATCTCAGAATGGTGAGCCAAGCAGAGGCTTGATTGAGATCTCCTCCATAGCAGGAATATTAGGATTCAAGGTCATTGCTGGCTACTTAGCCAAGTTTGAAGCCAGTTTGGGTTACAAGAAACACTGCCTAAAAAAACAAAATAAATACCTAAAAATACCGACAAAACAAAAAGAAAGAGTTCTGTTCAGGTTTCCCCAGGTCACTGAATTTAATTCATATGAGAGGGTCTATCTCAGAACTCTTGCACTAGTGAAAGGGCCTGCCCCACGGCCACTTTGACTCACAGGAAGGCGTTTTCCCCAAGTTCTCAGCAGAGCAGCTGTCCCTCAATTTCCCTCATTAGAAGAGGGTAGCTCAGGTATCTGTCAGGATCAGAAAAGTTACAGTGGGGTTCACTGAGACCTGAGAGGAAGGTATCTCATGAACACCTCTCTCTCTCTCTCTCTCTCCCTCTCTCCCTCCCTCTCTCTGCTTTAATTTTTTCTTTTCTTCCCTTCTGTTTCCCTTTCCTGCCTTCCTTTTTTAATTAATTAAACGAGTGTATAGGCGTGTGCCCACGTGTGTGGGTACACAGAGGAGAGCGTCGCTCAGTCGTTCACAGCCTCTAGCTTTGAGACAGGTTCTCACTGAACTTGCAATTGGTGGTCTTTGGCTAGATTGGCTAAAATGACTTTCAGGTCTCCTGTGACAATTACAAGTGCCCTCAGCCTAAATCTCAGGGTTCAGACATTGAGACTACAGAGTCCGGGGGACGGGGTTCATGAGGCTCTATCCCTCCTGAGGAGGTGGGAGCGGTCAGTGTTTGCTTGGGGCCAGAGACCTCAGTGGTGTAGCCACAGGGAAGTTCCCCTTGCTCATGCAAGTACACCTCACTAAATGCAGGGGCCACAAAAACAGTCACCCCATGAAAGTAGGAAGAGAACATCCCGGAAAAGAAGGGGTCCGGCAGAAAGAGGAACAGGTTAGGATCGCTGAGAGTGTGATCAAAGCACGTCAGATATGAGCGTGAAATTGTGAATGGGTAAAATAAAACTCCCAAGAAACTAGACGGTCCATTCGAGAGCCCCGTGAGTGGGAAGTGGAAGTCCCTGAAGTTTACATCATAAATTTATTCTGCAAAGGGGCGTGTGGTAAACACTGTAGGCTTTGTAAGGCATACACAGCCCCGTGCTGGTTATTCAACTCGACCTTTGAAGTGAGAAGGTGGCCGTAGTGATGCATGAATGAATAAATGAATGAACCTGGCCGTGCGCTAAGACGTTTAAAGACAAAAGTAAGAAGGGGGGCTGGTGTGGACAGTGGGCTGGAGTTTGCTTTGTATAAACCAGAGGGAAAGGGTAAATGGGTGCCTTAGTGTCGTCACCCAGCAGTTCTCAGCCTGTGGGTTGTGACCCGTTTGGGGAGTAGAACACCCCCTTTACAGGGGTCACTTAAGACCCCTGCATGTCAGAAATTTGCACTGCGGTTTACAACAGTAGCAAAATCACAGTTGTAAAGAAGCAATGGAAATAACTTTGTGGTCGGGAGTCACCATGACATGGTGACGCAAAGGGTCGCAGCACTGGAAGGTTCAGAACCGCTGCTCTACCCTCCTGCCATCAGGATCTTGCGGATCCAAAAGGAGACTCCGACCCTCCAACGGAAGGAGCCCCCACCTTCAGTGCTGGAGGCTGACCTCACAGAGGGTGACCTGGCCAATTCCCACCTACCCTCTGAGGTGCTCTACATGCTTAAGAATGTTCGGTAAGTGTCCGGGTCTGGGTGCTCTGAGGGCTCCTTCCGAGCCTGGGACTACTTTGACCTCCTCCATCCCTTCCCCACCGCCCATCTTGTAGGGTGCTGGGTCACTTTGAGAAACCACTCTTCCTGGAGCTCTGCCGGCACATGGTTTTCCAGCGTCTCGGGCAGGGGGACTACGTTTTTCGGCCTGGTCAGCCAGATGCCAGCATCTACGTGGTTCAGGATGGGCTGCTGGAGCTCTGTCTACCGGGCCCTGTGAGTGGACCTTGCAGGGCCACTGTGGGAGGCTAGGCATGGGGCAGTCAGAAGTCAGGTCAGTGATGGCTTAGTGTGTTGCCCAATGGTTAGAGCCTCTGCCCCGTGAGGGACAGTGGGTGGGGCTCAGCGGTAGAGCCCCTGCGTAGAATCCCTCAGCAAAGTGCTCACTGATGAGTACTTGCCTGATACGTGTAGGGCTCTGGGTCCTAATTCTAATGCTATAGAAATGTCAGAGGACTGAGTGACCATTTGGGATGGTCAAAGATGGGCAACAGATGGACAAAGAGTGATGTGCAGGAGGTTTGTGAATTCGGTTATTACTGGGGTGAGTTGGAGGTGAGGCCCAGTGGCAGCCATTAGGAGGAGGCTGGCATTGGTCTGTGGCCCCTTGTCTCAGGATGGGAAGGAGTGCGTGGTGAAGGAAGTGGTCCCTGGAGACAGCGTCAACAGCCTTCTGAGCATCCTTGATGTCATCACGGTGAGTGACAGCTTTAAGCTGGGTAAAGGGTGGGACCCCTGATGCTCTTGTTGCTTGAACCAGGAAGGGTGCAAGGAGCAGGGAACGGTCTCACAGATCCTGATCTCGCCTCTTCTTCCCGCACGTCTCCCAGGGTCACCAGCATCCGCAGCGGACTGTGTCGGCTCGGGCTGCACGGGACTCCACAGTGTTGAGACTCCCCGTGGAAGCCTTCTCAGCCGTCTTCACCAAGTACCCTGAGAGTCTGGTGCGAGTAGTGCAGGTCAGCGGCCTTCACCTCCGCCATGGCAGCATAGCACCCAGCCCTTCCACCGTCCCACTTATCCCGGGCATCAGCGCAGTGGCGGTTAGGCAGTACTTATGGCTTATCACTCCTGGGCAGCCCGAGCTCTGTGGAGGCTGCTGCTGCTGACTGCTCACTCTTCTGACCACACCTCTCTCCTGGTCCTGCCCTCGCTCCCGCAGATCATCATGGTGAGGCTGCAGAGAGTCACCTTCCTGGCCCTTCACAATTACCTGGGTCTGACCAATGAACTCTTCAGCCACGTGAGTTAGACACAAGCATGAGAGGATGTGAGGGCTCAGCGAGGGACCCTTAGATATGCTACGAATGACTCTCTGCCCTCTGCTCCCACCACAGGAGATCCAGCCCCTACGCTTGTTCCCCAGCCCTGGCCTCCCGACCCGAACCAGCCCTGTCCGTGGCTCTAAACGGGTAGTCAGTACCTCAGGTACCGAGGACACCCCGAAGGAGACCTCTGGCCGGCCCCTTGACCCCACTGGAGCGCCATTGCCTGGACCTGCAGGTCCGTGAGGTGGCTCCTACCTGCTCTAACATTTATTTAGCAGTGAGGGTCAGCTAGAACTCGGTCAGCGAGTTCGGTGCTCCAAACCCTTACTCACTGAGGCTAATTTTGCAGACCCAAATTGATCCTGCCCAGATGCCTTCTGTTCCTCACTCTGCCTAGCTCTAGCTTGAGGCCTAGGGATTCGAGGGCAGGGTCCTGAGCATTTGTCTCTCCCCAGGGGATCCTGTGAAGCCCACATCCTTAGAAGCGCCCTCAGCCCCCCTACTGAGCCGCTGCATCTCCATGCCAGTGGACATCTCAGGTTTGGAGCCCTGGTGGGCGGGAAGTAGAGGGTCTAGATTTGAATCTAGGACATGCTGGTTTCAGGCCTGATTTTGTATCCTTACCTACAAACTGAGTGTATAGACCCTACCTCCTTGGTTCTTATTTTTTGGTGGATGTGCTCTGAAATCATTCTCCTCCCAACTGTGTTAAGAAAGATGGAGAGGCAAAGTGTGGTCATCCACTTGTCATGTCTGTCACGGGTGCAGCATTAACATGGAGTTAATATTGGTTATAGCTAGCGGTGGTTACTAACTTTTTTTTTTTTTTACTTATTTACTTTGGAGCTGGGGGTAGAAACCAGGACCTTACGGATTCTACCCAAATACTCCATCAGCTCCATCTTTCTTGCCCCTCCTCCATGCATAGGCTTGCAAGGTGGCCCTCGTTCTGACTTTGACATGGCCTATGAACGTGGCCGGATATCTGTTTCCCTTCAAGAAGAGGCCTCTGGAGGACCTCAGACAGCATCCCCTAGGGTGAGGCCTTCTCTCTTCTTCCATCCCACCACGGCCTCCCCTTCAGAGCCCTGGCCAGTTGGCAAGTCACTTGAAAAGGTCAGTTGGGAGGGCACACAGGAGGTCACAAGTCCTGCCTTACTCAGACCCCCACTCAGGAGCTCCGGGAGCAGCCAGCAGGCGCCTGTGAATATGGCTTCTGTGAGGATGAGTCAGCCACAGGTGGATGTCCCTTTGGGCCCTACCAGGGCCGCCAGACAAGCAGCATCTTTGAGGCTGCGAAGAGAGAACTAGCCAAGCTGATGCGGATTGAGGTGAGCGGACTGTGGTGGGAGGCAGGGCATGAGGGAGGCCTGGCTGGGCTCATCTCAACTCCCCTCCCTCCCCAGGACCCCTCTCTACTGAATAGCAGAGTCTTGCTACATCATGCCAAAGCCGGCACCATCATAGCTCGCCAGGGGGACCAGGTAAGGCTGACCCTTGAGCTGTGGTACCCAGATCTCATCCTCTGACCTCTGACCCCTGACCTTTATGTAGTGATTGCTGCTTTCCTTCGTCATCCCCGTAGTTCTTAGACTCTTACCCTGGGAGGTTATGTTGTGTATCCTGGGCTTGCCTGGAATTCACTGTATAGACCAAGCTAGCCTTGGACTCACAGAGATCCACCTGTCTCCGCCCCTGACTGCTAGGGTTAAAGGTGTGCACCACCGTGTGTGGCCTGTCCACACATGACCGTCACCTTCTACCTTCACCTCAAGTGCCGTTGGGCTACTAAGCCTTCAGTCCTCGTCCCTGAGGTTTTCTCTTGGCATTCCCAACCTCTAACTCTCTCCTGTGGTGTCCATGACCCTGTGGTGTACCTCCATGTTGTGTCCTCCTTCCAGCCAGGGGCTGCCTGCTTGGATAGGTGCTCGTTACATAGGTAGGAGCAGGGCTAGGAATGGGGCTCAGCGGGAAGAGTGATCTCTTAGCACGCATGAAGCTTTGGGTCTCACCCGCAGCACAGCATAAGCTAAGTGTTGGGGTTTGCGCTTGTCATGCTAGCACTCGGGAGGCAGAGGCAGGAGGATCACCATTCAGAGTCATCCTCAGCTACGTAATGAGTTCACACTCAGTCTGAGCTACGTGAAACCTGCTCTCCAAAAGCCAAGAAAAAAATCTATTTATATATCTTCATATAAAAATACAGATCAGGTGGTGTGTGTGTGTGTGTGTGTGTGTGTGTGTGTGTGTGTGTGTAAGTCGACCTAGAGACCATAAGTTCTCACCTGTGTTAAGAAAAATACAGAGGAAGGATTGTGTCTGCCTTGGTTGTGGTACTTGGCATGGAGTTAGGTTGGTCTTTCATGTTTAAAATTAGGATTACTACTTCTAGTAATTTTGGCACTGGGGATGGAACCCAGCACTACACACATGCTAGGCCAGTGCTCTGCCACTGAACAACACTCCCAACTCCATCAGTGTTGTTTCTGTTGTCTGCATCCATTCACATACTTGTAGGATGGTTGCTGTGTAGTCCTGGGGTGCCATTTTGGAGCCTCCTGATAGCATCAAGGGCGTGGCAGTATGTCTCCCCATCCCTCCATTCTTTTTATGAGGAATCCGAGACCCACTAAGGGAAGAAACTGTGAGGCTCGGATCTCACATTCGGATGTGGAGGAGGGAAATCAGGGTGAATAGGTGAGACTTGAAATCCTTTTTCCTACTGTGTTTTTTCCCACATGTGTCGATGCATGTATGAATGCATGCATGTACACACAGATGCATCCGTTTAGAGGCTCACGGTAGACATCAGGAATTATGCCCCACCAGCATCTTCATTCCAACGCAGAGCTCACCAATACGCTTTGTCTGTGGCTAGCTTGTGCTGTCGTCCAGTGTCCTCTTGATGTTGGAATGCTATGCCCACCTGACATTTATGTAGGATCTGAACTATGATGCTCACACTCGAGTGGCAAATTCTTTAACAGCTGAGCCAGTTCCCAATCCCTAAGGTGAAACCCGCATCTTGTCTCCAATCCCCATTGTGACTCGGAGCAAAGACTAGACAGTTCTCGGGTTCCTCAGTCTACGAGAAAGAAGATCAGAAGAACCAGTCAGTTCCTTGTATTAGTGCAAAGGTGACAGCCTGGGAAAAGCTTCACAGGGCCTTGGTGTGTCCTTAGTGGCCGTCGATGGCAGCAGTGAGATAGAGATCCTGAGAACCTGGCCTGCGGTTGGGGGTAGTCGAGTGTCGTGTGCGCACTGTTGTCTGGTTGAGAGGTTCTGTCACTCTGGCGGTGGCGGTGTTCTGCCCTCCCCTCTGCTGCTCTAGGCAGGCACAGGCTCCTTTAAGGAGAGGAAGTCGGATGAGTCCGATGCCAGTCCCGTGTGGTCCCAGGTGGGTGAGCTGAAGAAGTGAGGTCACACAGCTATGGGGAGGAAAGGGTTTATTTGGTTTACACTTCCCTATTTGCTGTTCACCGTAGAAGGAAGTCAGGACAGGAACTCAAACGGGGCAGAATCTTGAAGGCAGGAGCTGACGCCATGGAGGGGTGCGCTTACTGGCTTGCTTTACTGGCAGCCCAAGAGTGGCCCCGCCCACAATGAACTAAGCCCTCCCCCCACCATTGATTGCTGCTTGAGAAAATGCCTTACAGCTGGAGCTCATGGAGGCATTTCTTCAAGCGAGGCTCCTTTTTCTCTGATGATGTTGGCTTGTGTAGGTTTGACATAAATGGAGGCAGTACAGTGTGTGTGTGTGTGTGTGTGTGTGTGTGTGTGTGTGTGTGTGTGTGTGATATACATATCGTAGGGCCTTTGCACATGCTAGGCAAGTGCTCTACACTGAGCTACCCCTCCCTGCTCCAGCATTTTAAAGAAATGGATATATTTGTTTTAATTGAGTGTTGGTACACACTCTTAGTGCCAGCAGTTGGGAGGCAGAGGCAGGTGGATCTCCGTGAGTTTGACGCCAACTCACAGTGAGCTCTAGGCCAGCCAAGGACACATAACGAGACCCGTCTCAAAGTACATCGAAGAGAAGATGGACAGCACCTGAGGAGTAACCTGAGGCTGTCCCTTTGGCTTTCATACACACACGTACACCCATGCACACACATGTTCCCAATTCTGTAACGAGTGACAGCCTGATTTTAGCAATGCTTACATGTAATCCACACACTACCTGGAACCTGTCTCAGAAGGTTATATGCATCTGTCACTTTCACGTTGCCCTCTCAGCACGGTTGCTTCTTTGGCATCAGACAGGTTGGCGTGGTTGACAGAGAACGATCTTCCCATCTCTGGGTCGTTTCAGTTCCTCCTTTACAAAGGGGTGGGGCCAGGCTAACCACAAAGGAGAGGTGCATTTACTGAGCATCTGCCATGTCGAAGATCCTGTCCTACTTGCTAGACAGAGGCAAGAAAGGGTTGCGTGTCTTTGGCAAGGCAGTTAGCAGGTCTGATGGACGTCACTGAAAGGTGCATATAAGTCCTGGTAAGCTTCGAGGGCTGAGAGCTTCAGAGAGCACGTTCTTGGCACTACAAAGACTGGGTTAGACAGGGCAGTGAGCACCAGCGAAGGAGGGAGGGTGGAGAAATTAGGTAGATGAGTGAAGTTCAGTCTAATAGAAAGCAAAGTGGGCAAAGGTCCTGGGGTGACACTGCATAGATTTTAAATGTCCAACAATGTTCGTTCTTTCTCTCTCTCTCTCTCCACACATTTAGTGTGTGTGTGTGTGTGTGTGTGTGTGTGTGTGTGTGTGTGTACATGCAAATGTAGAAGAAGACAGAGAACAACTTGAGGGACCCTGTTCTTTCCTTTCACCATGTAAGACCTGGGACTGAACTCACGCTGCCAGGCTTGGCAGCAAGCACCTTTACCACATGAGCCATCTTGCCTGTCCCTGCTGAGGCCCCCCAACTAGCTCAGGCTAGTCCAGAATTCACTGTGTAGTCCAGGCTAGCCCTGAACCAGAGCCCCTCTTGCCTCTGCCTCCTGAGTGCTGACCTCAAGCACCACACCGGCTGAAACCAGTTTGAACCCCAGCACTGGGTGGAAGGGGAGGTGAAAAAAGAAAAATACTTTAAACTATCTTGGGACAGAAAGAAATAGGCTCCGTGTAGAAAGCAAAAGCAGTTGGGGGATCAGATGGAATAATTATGCAGGAGCAACGGAGACTGATTGCTTTAACGTTTTTATTCCTTTTTTTTTTTTTTTGTATGTGAATCAACCATATCTGTGTTGATCAGAAGACAGCCTCTGAGAGTCAATTCTCTCCTCACACTCTGTGGGGCCCAGGGATTGAATTTGGCTGTGAAGCTTAGGAACAAGCAAGGGCCTTTACTCTTGAGTCATGGCAAAAGCCCCAAAGAGGATCTCTTCAAGGGGACCCCACTATTGAATAGTACTTCATAACTCAGTATAGTTGGCCTATTTAAAGTGTACACTTTGCTGAGTTCTTATGCATTCAATGAGTTGTGGGATCCATTTTAAAGCATTTGATCACCTTGAAAAGATCTCCTTCCTTTAGCTACCAACCTCTCATCTCATGCCTGCCAATCACTAGGCTTTCTGTCTCCATAAATGCACCTGTCGCCTGTTTTATTTTCGTGAGACAGGATCTCACGTTGTCCAGGCTGACCTTGAACTCTCTACACAGCCCAGCGGCCTTTCTCATCATCTTTTCTCTGCCTCTGAAGTGCTGGGATTACAGGCATCTGCCTCAGGCCTGGCTCTGTATAGACTTTTGCAGCCCCCTTTTGGGTTTCTTTTCAAAAGAATCCATAGGCCTTAATCTGGGCTAAGAATTTGGTGATCTGTTAGCAGCGTCTCTCCTAGGTGCAGATTCTGGTGTCGATCCGTACATAGGATCATCCCCTCTGCAGACCTCAACCGACAAGGACTGAAAGTGATTTAGTGTGGCTGGAGCGATGGCTCTGGAGCACGTGCTCCTCTTCCAAAGGACATAGATTCAACTCCCAGCTCCCACATAACTTACAACTGCTGTGATTCCAGATCCAGAAGATCCCTTACCCTCTTCCGGACTGTGTAGACTCCAGGCAGGCACATGGCGTGCATGTAGACACACATACACGCACACACACATACACACATACACATACACGCGTACACATGCATGTATACACATACACACACATACACACATTCGCGCGCACACACACACACACACACACACGCGCGCGCGCGCGCACGCGTGCGCAAACACTCAGACACATAAAACGAAAATACAGCTTTTAAAAAACGGCTGGACACGGTAGCACAGGCCTTTAACCTCAGCATTGGGTTAAACCTCACTGGTATCTCAGACAGAGACAGGTGGATTTCTAGAGTTCCAAGGCCAGAGAGGCCTACGTAGCACTTCCAGGCCAGACAAATAATAGTGAGGCCCTGTCTTAAAAAAGAAAGGAAAAAAACAACAAAGCATAGGTAAGCTTTAGACTGTGTGTCTGTACTGGACAGGTACTTGTCCTGAGCAATGCAGTAGCAATCCTGACACAGCGTTAGAGTCAAATCATTGCCCAGGAAGAGTTAAAGTCGACTGCAGGAGTCTCCAGTGTGATGAGTACAGGTTCTGTGCAAATCCAGCACCCCTTTGCCCAGGTGAACTAAGCTTTGAGAATTTGGGGACCCACAAGGTGTCCCTGGGAACAATATGTTGGACGTCAAGCACAGACTGACTGCTCATATCCAGTCTTTCCCTTGTCCCACTTTTGTGTTCTGATCATGGGATCGCTGACACGCACCAGGGCGCCTGCATATCTGGCGCTGGGGATTGAACTCTAGGCTTCATCTGTGTTATGGAATCACTCTAGTGAGCTGCATTTTAAATTGTGGCAGGGTTTCACATATCCCAGGCTGCTCTTGAACCGGGTTTGTAGCTGAGGCTGACCTTGAGTGACTGGAGTCGTGCATCACCCGATTATATGGTGGTAGGAACTGAGTCTGGGGCCTCTGACATGCTAAGCAAGCACTCTGTCACTGTGCCACATCCTCGTCTCCTGTACTCCATCTTATTTCTGAGACAAGGCCTAACTATAGATCTGGCTGGCTTCAAACCGAAGCTGTCTTCCTACCTCAGCCTCACGAGTGCTCGAATTGTAGGTGGGACGCCACACTTGGCTGCTTGCTTGACTTTTACTATTCTCTTTGTTTTACTTGTATTGTTGAGACAGGGTGGTCTCGAACTTGCTATGTAGTTCAGGGTGACCTTGAGCCTTCTTCCATATGCATTTCTACCTACCTCAGCTTCCAGAACACTGAGTACTGGGATTATAGTATGCAACGCCATGTCTGTGTGTATGGTGCTGGGGCTGAAAGCCAGGGCTTGTGCCCTAGGCAAGCTCTTGACCACAGGAGCTATACCCAGAGCCTTTTCTTCTTAACCCTTTCTAAAGCTTTCTTGCGTGGTGCATCGACCTGAGTTTATGGGACAAGTGCTGTGGCACTGGGAAATGCTCATCCCAACCCCTGTGCCAACAGGATGTGAGCCTGCACTTTGTGCTCTGGGGCTGCCTGCACGTGTACCAACGCATGATTGACAAGGCGGAGGAGGTGTGCCTGTTTGTGGCACAGCCAGGGGAGCTGGTGGGGCAGCTGGCGGTGCTCACCGGGGAACCCCTCATCTTCACACTCAGGGCCCAGAGAGACTGCACCTTCCTCCGGATCTCCAAATCCGACTTCTATGAGTAAGTGCTGGGTGAGGGGTAGGTATGGCACAAGCCCAGTTAATTTTTTCCAAGGGAGAAGAGCCCAAAACATACTCCCCTTACCCCATTCTAGAAGGTTAGGTCGTAGCCCCTAAATCGGGCCTCCTAACACCTTCTAGGGCAGATGTGAGTTCTTTCTGTTTCACTCCCAAACCAACACCCAACGTTCTCCAAGAAGGCCTGGCCCCACATCCCTTTTTGCTTTCAGGATCATGCGTGCACAGCCCAGTGTGGTGCTCAGCGCAGCTCACACGGTGGCTGCTAGGATGTCCTCCTTCGTGCGCCAGATGGACTTTGCCATTGACTGGACAGCTGTGGAGGCTGGTCGCGCGCTCTACAGGTACCACTTATCCTACCTCACTGCTCAAACCTTATCTGCAACTTTTGTCTGACTCTCCACTCTTCACTCACCCCAGGCAGGGCGACCGTTCAGACTGCACCTACATTGTACTCAATGGGCGTCTCCGCAGTGTCATCCAACGAGGCAGTGGCAAGAAGGAGCTAGTTGGGGAGTATGGCCGAGGGGATCTCATTGGTGTGGTAAGGGCAGCCCCCATATCTCTCCAAACATAGTTGGCCCTTCACCTACACCTACATGCACATCATCGGAGTAATCTGATGGAATTGGAGAATGCAACCCCACCTTTAGCTCCAGGAATCTGGACTCCACCCTCTGTGCCTCTTCATGTCCCCATTATAACCTGGGTGAGTTTTTATTTTGTATCCCAGGTGGAGGCATTGACCCGGCAGCCACGGGCCACCACTGTACACGCTGTGCGAGACACAGAGCTGGCCAAGCTCCCCGAGGGCACCTTAGGTCACATCAAACGTCGGTACCCACAGGTGAATTTTCTGATTAGGGACCGCAGGGGCAGGGCCTCCCGTGTGCCAGGCTGCTCTAGTCGGGGGGTGCAGCCCAAGTAACGGGATTTCTAGCCTTTCAGGTGAAGGAAACAAAAGATGGGACCTTTCAGTCTCAATGAACACTGTTCTCTTTCTCTTCCCCAACCCTCTGCCTTAGGTCGTGACTCGCCTTATTCATCTGCTAAGCCAGAAAATTCTGGGCAATCTGCAGCAGTTGCAAGGACCCTTTCCAGGTGAGAGTTTGACTGGGAAATTGAGTCTGGGCAAATGGCATGATGGGAAACCGAGTGGAAGCGGGTTTGGAACCGGAAGTTGGATATAGTGCTTGCTGGGAAATGTAGTCCTTGTTTCTAGACAGTTTGTTAATTGGTCTAAAGTCTTAGCGGGCGGACTTTTTTTTTTTTTTTTTAAGTAAGTGCAACGTTTTTACTACTTATTAATTGTGAGTGCGCGCACAAGCGAAACTGCACACACACGTGACCACACATGTGTGAGGGTCAGAGGAATCAAGTTTTCTAGCTTCCATCATGTGGATCTTGGGAGGTCAACTCAGGACGTCAGACTTCACAGTAACATCTTTACCTGCGGAGCCTTCTCTCTGGTCCATGGGGGCAGATACTCCAGCAGGGAGGTTGGTTCCTGGCCCCAGTGGAATCACATGAGCATCCTGGCAAAGAATCACAGTAAAATAACACAAGAGCTCCAGGGCGCGCACTAGGTGCACATTGGGAAGTGGCTTCCGAAGTTAAGCTGGCCTGCTAGGAAATGTGGTTGTTTATACTGGGGTGTAGTTTCTGTGAGCTAGAATAAATGACGGTACAGTCTGTCCAGGCCATGCCACCAAAGGCTTCTACATTTTTGCTAACCTTTCCTCCACATAACCTTCACATTCAGGAATAGAGGCCAAAGTCATATAAGTAGGAAAGACATAATTTAAAACACACATAAGGACCCCAATGTGAGGAGCTGGTTAAATACAGAGGGAAACAAAGCACAGTGATTACACAGGGCTGCAGGCAGAAAGCCGGAGAGAAGGATGGATGGAAGGAGGATTTCTGAGGACTGTGGGCTGAACCGAAAGAAGTAGGACGGTCCACACAAGGTGTGGCAGTTTGGAGCCTTGTTTCATGTTGCCCAGGCTGGCCTTGAACTCACTGTGTAGCCAAGGATGGCCTTGAATTTATGATGCTCTTGCCTCTACCTTCTGAGTGCTTGGATGACAGGCATGTGCCGCCTGTCACCTCGGTTTGTGTTGTAGATGGAGCCCAGAGCTTTGTGCATGCTAAGTCATGTACTGGACCCAGAGCCCCAGTCCAGGGTTTGTGCTTTTGAACCACAACCAGGAGTAACCTGAGAGGGAAGGAAGAGCTTTGGAAAGTATTTGCGTTCACCGAGGAACTCGGTCTAGGCTGTTAGAGCAGTCACAGATGTTCTTGTCTCAGTTGGTGTTGGGACATTGCAGCCTGAGTCAGAGTGGAATGGGTGCATAGGCACGGTGGATCTGAATGGTTCTAACACCACCTAGTTGGTAGCTGGCTGCGGCACCACATGTCTGTTATCCTACCACGTAGAGGTTGGATGCAGGAGGCAGGAGGTCATCCTCAGCTGTGTGAGAGCGTGTCTCAGAAAAGAACAACAACAAACTCACATACTGGGTCTCACTGAGATTAAGGCCCAAAGTGAAGGGTACTGGCCGAGTCTTAACGAGCAACACCCAAGATGGGATTGTATGTCGGCTGCTACGCTGTGGCCTCCGTATGGTGCTATCCTAGCTCAGAGCCGTGGGAAGCTGTAGGCTGAGGGACAGAAGGCAGGGATAGAGGAGAGCGAAAAGGGAGTGGAAGAGGTGTGAGGGGGACTGTGAGGAGAAGAGGAGGTGGGGAGAAAGAGGAGACCTCTCCACACGGTTGCTCAGAGTTGCTCAGCCAATCTACGATTGGTGTCTCAACAGGCTCTGGACTCAGTGTCCCGCAGCACTCAGAGCTGACCAACCCAGCCAGCAACCTGTCCACTGTGGCTATACTCCCTGTGTGTGCTGAGGTGCCCATGATGGCCTTTACTCTGGAACTTCAGCATGCCCTGCAAGCTATTGGTGAGTGGGGAGTCTGTCCGGTGGAACCATGTGTGTATACACCAATCATCCATACCGAGAGGTGGGCGAGTGGGTAGTGGGGGTGATGGTAAGGGATCCTACGCCACAGGGATGGGTGACAAGTCATCTGTTGTAGGAGAGGCCTCCCAAGCATCGAGCTAGGTTTCTAACTTCCACTCCTCAACTACCACTAGGTCCCACGCTCCTCCTTAACAGTGACATCATCCGGGCACGCCTGGGGGCTTCAGCGCTGGATAGGTGTGTGGGGTTTTGGGGAGCGGGGCTGGAAGGGTGGAAGGCCTAATATTGGGGATTCTCTAAGTTTGGCTTCTGAATCGAGGATTCTTGTCTGTGGGATCAATAGGGAGGCGATGTGGGCAAACCCCTTTAGGTAGCAGAGGTGTCAAACTGGAAACCCAGGGGCCATATGCAGCTCTCATAACTATGACTGTGGCTCAAAGCATACTTAAAATATTATGAGGTTTGTTCTTTCTTTTGTTTGGTTTTTTTTTTTTCTTTGTAACTTGATTACATGATTCTTGAGCATTAACATTGTTCATGGTTTCACTTGGCAAAGTGATACAAAACAAATACATGTGAAAATAAATGTAGCCCCCATTTCAACACTCCCCGACCCCCAACTCCCTTCTTTGGCATGAATGTTAATTACTGGGACCTGGGAAGATCTAAATATTCCCAGCGGTAGGATTACACTATCTCTGTGTTGGGAGAGGTTGTGGAACTCCAGACCAGCTCCAAGATGATACTCCCTCATTATACCCCAGCATTCAAGAATTCCGGCTGTCGGGGTGGCTGGCCCAGCAGGAAGATGCCCATCGAATTGTACTCTACCAAACTGACACGTCCCTGACGCCTTGGACCGTCCGTTGCCTCCGCCAGGCCGACTGCATCCTCATTGTGGGCCTGGGGGACCAGGAACCCACCGTCGGTCAGGTCTGGAGACTATATACACCTACTGCACACACACAGGCCGCAGTCTTCCCTCTGTATCTCATCCCTTGTCCCCCTGTGCCTGTATACGGACATGTCCACTCATGCTGCTGTTCTGTGAGGGAGCCGAGCTTGGTCGGGTGTGGGTAGAGAAGGTATCAATGGCCTCCACCTGTCTCTGTCTTCCGTAGCTGGAACAAATGCTGGAGAACACTGCCGTGCGTGCCTTGAAGCAGCTGGTTTTGCTGCACCGGGAGGAAGGCCCTGGGCCCACGCGCACTGTAGAGTGGCTCAACATGCGCAGCTGGTGCTCAGGACACCTGCACCTGCGCTGTCCTCGCCGCCTCTTCTCGCGTCGCAGCCCAGCTAAACTTGTAAGGGGCGGTAATCTAAGAAAGGAAGCCATGGATACACTCTCTTCTACCTAAGGGATTGCGTTTGGGTGTGGCATGATGAAGAGCCTTAGGAAGCACACTTTCTGCTTGGGAATATAGTTTGAGAAAGACTTCCCCTCCAGTGGGGGGTTGAGGCCTGAGAATAACTGTTCTTCAGTCCGGGACTGAGGTTTGGGCGTGGCCTGAATAGAGAGGCCCTGAGTGGCACACCTCTGCTGCTTCGGGTCTGGGGACACACCCCTTCGCCTATGGGCGTGGCTTGATGACACGCCCTCTTCCACCTTGGGTAGCCTTTGGTTCATCTGCCAATGGGTGGCGTTTGGTGCAGTTTAGGGGTACTGCATGCTCCATAGTGGGGCAGGGCCAGGGTTTGGGCGGAGCCTGGGAAGGGCTCCTAGGAGGCACACCCTCCTCTGTCTAAGAGCAGAACTTAGGGAATTGAGACAGAGCCTGAACCAATTGCAGGGGTCAGGGGAAGTAGCAAAGATCAGTGTGTGCCTGAGTGATCCCCTAGACTTGTTCCCTATTACCTCAGTCTAATGCATCTTTATTCTCTCCTGGATCCCAGCATGAGCTGTATGAGAAGGTTTTCTCCAGGCGTGCAGACCGTCACAGCGACTTCTCCCGCCTGGCACGAGTGCTCACAGGAAACACTATTGCTCTGGTGCTGGGTGGAGGCGGGGCCAGGTAAGGACGGGCGTATTCGAAGATCCAGGAGCAGGACGAGTAAGGGGTGGAGCTTATTACCTTGGAGATACCCCAACAGCCCGGCTACAGTTTCACCCACCCATCTACCCCGCCCCCGCCGCCGCCCCGCGCGCGCCCTCCCGGAGGGGAAGTGGGAACAAGAGAATTCCTGGGGGGTAGGTACCCGCAGATCCCCAGCTTGTCACTGGGTCCCCTCCATTCTGCAGGGGCTGCTCGCATATTGGGGTGCTGAAGGCATTAGAGGAGGCAGGGGTCCCAGTCGACCTTGTGGGAGGCACATCTATAGGTTCCTTCATTGGGGCCCTGTATGCCGAGGAACGCAGCGCCAGTCGTACCAAACAGCGAGCCCGGGAGTGGGCCAAGGTGTGTTTTGTGGGGGGTAATGAGGAAATGGGGTTGAAGGGCCCAAGAGGCGCAGGGATACCCGTGGAAATGCCATAGCTTGATCCCGTAGTGTGGGTAGGGGTCCTGTACTCTGGGAATTCTGCCTAGATCCTTACAGAAATATCACTGGGACCTTGGATGAACCTTCTGTGAATGACTCTAGTCCCCAAACTCTCCAACTAGAGCAGTCATGGTATTGAGTGACACTCACAAGCCCTGTGTGCGTATGGGTATTCCTAGAGCATTGACCTCTCTGTAACTCTAAGCAACTCCCTTTGACCATTTGATTCCTAGAGCATGACTTCTGTACTGGAGCCTGTATTGGACCTCACATATCCTGTCACCTCCATGTTTACTGGCTCGGCCTTTAACCGAAGTATCCACCGTGTCTTCCAGGACAAGCAGATCGAGGTATGTCCATCCCCTACACCTGGCCCTGCTGCCTTCCCCCCATGGGTTCTCTGCCCTCTTCTACTTTGTTTTTTACCCCTTCCTAGGACCTGTGGCTGCCTTACTTCAATGTGACCACAGACATCACTGCATCCGCCATGCGTGTCCACAAAGATGGTGGGTGCCATCCTGCCAAGCCCTGCTACAATCGTGTTGGCCAGCCGTGTGGGGATGGGTTGTAGGGGAGGGGCAGCTGAGCATCTGGGACGTTGTTAACACAAGTGACCGTCCACCTGGGCCCGTCCACCGATCACTAACCATCACCCACTAATGTCCCGAAGGCCCCAGGTACGTCCGTTCTCAGGGGTGGGGAGCCGGGAGGCTTGTCGGGCACCTCACCCCCTCCCGCCATCCCCCACAGGCTGCGTGTGGCGTTACGTCCGGGCCAGTGCCTCCTACTGTCCCTACCTGCCCCCACTCTGCGACCCCAAGGACGGGCACCTGCTGGTGGACGGGTGTTACGTTAACAACGTTCCAGGTCAGCGAGCCCACAGGCTGGCCAGGCCTCCAAGTGTGTCTGAGCGTGTCTGTGCGTGTCTGTGTCTGTGTATCCCACCGGGCAGGCTCCCTGTGGCGGTATGTGCGTGCCAGCATGACGCTCTCGGGCTACCTGCCCCCGCTGTGCGACCCAAAGGACGGGCACCTGCTCATGGACGGTGGCTACATCAACAACCTGCCAGGCAAGTGGACCCTGGTCACCAGGCACGGCATACACAGACTAGAAGGGACAAGTCATATGGATGGAAAAGCTCCAGAGGGCATACACAGCTTGCACAGGGACATAGACTGACACACATGCAGGCATGCATATGTCCATGCATACAGATATGAGTGTATGTGGACAGTAACATGAATATTTGAAAAGTCCACACATCAGACACGGTAGCACATACCTCTGATCACAGCACTCGGGAGGCAGAGGCAAGCGGATCTCTGAGTTCGAGGCCACCCAGGGCTAAAGAGAGAAACCCAGTCTGTAAGACAAAACAGACAAACAAACAAAAAGGGGAAAAAAAGTTCAAGGCCTTCCTTAGCTACAAAATGGATTTGAAGCCATCCTGGGCTACATGAGCCCCTATCTCAAAAGATACACTCTTTTAGTTAAAAGTAGGATTTGACTACTCAGTTGGTGGAGAACGTGCCTTGTGTGAACGACGCTCTACATTTTCACCCCTGCTCACACAAAACCAGACATGGTGCTGCACACCCCTTATCCCGGGATTCAGATTGAAGCAGGAGGATCAGGAATCCAGGGCCATTTTAAGCTACAAAGCAAGTTCCAGACAAGCCTGAGCTACAGGAAACCCTGTCTGTAAATAAATAACAAATGAAACACCTTCCCATTCTCACGTGTCACAGTGGACACAGAGATGACAGACATACGAGGGACTAGCGCTGGTGCCCGGTTATACATGCACATACATACATACATACATACATACATACATACATACATACATACAGAACACGCTTTGACATGTGCACAGAAGCTCCCGATGCACACCTCTCGGGCTTGCATAGGTAGAACCCACGCACACGTCTGTGAGATGTAATTAGCCGCACTGACGCGTGTGTTCACACCTTCCCCGCACACTCTATGGACTATGCGTGTATAGATTCGTAGATTGAATAAGGTGCCAATGTGACCAAGATAAGCATTTTTTCACAACCACCAACTTAAAGGGTTTTTGTTTTGTTTCTCAAGACAGGATCTCACGTAGCTCATGGTGGCCTCAAACTTAGGTAATCAAAAGATAGTCTTGTATTTCTGATCCTCATGCCTCTATGTCTGGGCTGCTGGGATGACAGATGGGTTCTCCATGCCCAGTTTACATGGTGCTAGGGATGGGGTCCAGGACTTTCACGCTGTGCAGACACTCTACTAACTGGGCTACATTCCCAGCATGCTTACTGACTTCACAAGCATAGACGGGAGGTAGATTCAAGTGCAGCTCTGAAGAAAACTCATTCTCTTGATGGGTGGTGGCACACACCTTCAATGCCTGCATGCCAGAGGCAGAGGCAGAGGTCTCTGAGTTTGAGGCCAGCCTGGTCTACACAGTGAGTTTCAGGACAGCCAAGGCTACATAGAGAAACCCTGTCTCAAAAAACACAAACCAAAGGGTTGGGGATTTAGCTCAGTGGTAGAGCGCTTGCCTAGAAAGCACAAGGCCCTGGGTTCAGTCCTCAGCTCTGAAAAACAAAACAAAACAAAACAAACCAATCAACCAACCAAGAAACTCAGTGTCAAAAGTGTGCCCCCCAGGGGCTGGAGAGATGGCTCAGAGGTTAAGAGCGCTGACTGCTCTTCTAGAGGTCCTGAGTTCAATTCCGAGCAACCACATGGTGACTCACAACCATCTGTAATGGATCTGATGCCCTCTTCTGGTGTGTCTGAAGACAGCTACAGGGCACTCAGATACATAAAATAAATAAATTAAAAATAAAAAGTGTGTGCCCCAGAAACACGTTAGTTACACACACTTGATCTCATGGACCAGGAACACGTTAGTTACACACTTGATCTCATAGACCAGGAACACGTTAGTTACACACACTTGATCTCATAGACCAGAAACATGTTAGTTACACACTTGATCTCATAGACCAGAAACACGTTAGTTACACACTTGATCTCATAGACCAGAAACACGTTAGTTACACACTTGATCTCATAGACCAGAAACATGTTAGTTACACACTTGATCTCATGGACCAGGAACACGTTAGTTACACACTTGATCTCATGGACCAGGAACACGTTAGTTACACACACTTGATCTCATAGACCAGGAACACGTTAGTTACACACACTTGATCTCATAGACCAGAAACACGTTAGTTACACACACTTGATCTCATGGACCAGGAACACGTTAGTTACACACTTGATCTCATAGACCAGGATCTGGCTAGCTGTACCACACTGTGTGCATCCGGGCCTGTGTTTAACTTTATGAATAAAGGATTTTTAAAATATAATTACACATGGAGGTTGGAGGACAACTTATAGTAGTTATTTTTCTCATTCCAAAATGTGGGTCCTGGGAGTTGAACTCTGGTTATTAATGGTTTGGTAAGGGCCCCGCCTGCCGAGTCATCTCAGTGGCCCTGTGTTGGTGGTTGGTTGGTTGGTTGGTCGATTGACTGGTTGGTTAGTTGGCTGGTTAGTTAGTTATTGTTAAACCTGAACTGACCTCTGATTTGCTACATAGCTGAGAGTGATCTTAAATTTACAGTCCTCCTCCTTCCACCTCCCAAGTGTGGGGATTCTAGGCTTGTAAATAAGGGTGCACTGGGGTAGCCATGCCCCAATCCACCTCTTATCTGCAGTTCCCATTGCAGCACAACAACAGGGGTGAAAACTCAGGGCTGAACTAAAAGCATTTTCCTGTGATCCTGCTAGCACTGGAAATGTACCAAACTTGTAAACACGGCCACCATCCCTCACATGACGCTTCACATAGGTGTTCACAGACCTACAGGTACACGGGCAGACATGGTGTGTAGTCCTCACGTCCTGGAACTCACTCTGTAGACCAGGCTGGCCGTGAACTCAGAGACCTGCCTGTCTCTGCTTCCCGAGTGCTGGGGTTAAAAGTGTGCATCACCTAGTGCTTTTTTAAAGGTGTCAAGTGATAAGGGAAGACACCCGTGTTAATCTCCAGCCTGCACACAACACACACACAACACACACAGATGGACATTTCCTGACATGCATTCGGACAGGCCGAGCCAGAGGTGCAGGCACAGGGAGACAGTGCTTCCCACAGGGTCTCAGAAAAGAGGGATGTACACACTCACAGGCACATGCAGGCGACATGCGTGTGACACGCACAGCCAGCAACATAAACTCAAGGATAACCACACAAAGTTGAATAGACAGGCATTTCCTCGGGTCAGGGCTGGCTCTGTAGCGCACAGACAAGCAGACAGACAGACAGCCACAAACATAACTGCCACTTTCACTGGGCCATCTTCTCTTGTTTGCATACATTTCCATGTCATTTGCATGACAGCATGGTGTTTGCATGCTCCCCACCCCCCCACCCCCATGTGCCCATTTGCATTGTGGTATCTGTGGGACTGGGTTGGGCATCCCTGCCCTGCTGGGCTCCTGTTGGGACAGACTGCTGACCTCCTGGCTCTACAGCGGATATCGCCCGCAGCATGGGGGCCAAAACGGTCATTGCCATCGACGTGGGAAGCCAGGATGAGACGGATCTCAGCACCTATGGGGACAGCCTGTCTGGCTGGTGGTTGCTGTGGAAACGGCTAAACCCCTGGGCAGACAAGGTAAAGGTTCCAGACATGGCTGAGATCCAGTCCCGCCTGGCGTATGTGTCCTGTGTGCGGCAGCTGGAAGTTGTCAAGTCTAGTTCCTATTGCGAGTACCTTCGTCCATCCATTGACTGCTTCAAGACCATGGACTTCGGGAAGTTTGACCAGATCTATGTGAGTCATTGGGCTATGGGGAGTAGATCGGTGGTCAAACAGTAATGTTTGCAGTAGATACAATATGGGTATGGCTATATGTATTCTATTACATTCGCACTAAATTTGTGACACACACTGCCTGAAACACCGTGTACTGGTTTCTGATGTCATTTCTAATAAGCAGAGAGTGAAAGCAGTGATCAGTTAGTAATGTCTGCCTTGGGTCTGGAGAGGGGTGGACCAATATGGTATATGCCACTAACCCTGCAAAACATGTCATAGTCCACATCAACTAATATTGATCAGTAGATGCTGCCTAGAGGTTCCAAGTTAAAATGTCTGACGTCCCTCTTTGATTACTGGAAGGATGTACCAGAATGGACTAATGTCTACTGTAGACATGGGTCATGACCCTATTCACAAACGCGATGCATTGTTTCAGACCTCGAAAATAATTTTGCACATTACCATCTAGGTTAATTGGTACTTGAAATACCTCATGGGGCTGAGTGGGAGAGAGATCTGAAGAGATTGATTAGTAATGTCTGGCAGGGGCAACAACTGAAAATCTGTGGGCAAGTAGACTACACATTACTCTGAAATAGATTTAGTTCAGATGTCTGCTGTCCCAGAAGTCAAGCACTTAATGGGGATATTGAAGGAAGCTGTGTGTAGATGTGGGGGCAGGTGGTGGTGTCAGGCACAATCCCGGCCTCCTTGTTTCTTGCAGGATGTGGGTTACCAGTATGGGAAGGCTGTGTTTGGAGGCTGGACCCGTGGTGAAGTCATTGAGAAAATGCTCACAGACCGGAGGTCTACAGACCTTAATGAAAGTCGCCGTGCAGATGTAAGCCTGTGATGTTTCTGTTGGGACCAAACTCACTCAGAGATTCCAGAACCCCAAGCCCCTCTATTCTACTGAGCCTCTCAGGTCTCAGGCACCACCTCAGAGTCCCCTCTGAGCTCTTAAAACCCTTCAGACCATCCCTACTTCCAAAGCCTCACCCACCCTACCCTACAGATACTTGCCTTCCCGAGCTCTGGCTTCACTGACTTGGCTGAGATCGTGTCCCGGATTGAACCCCCAACAAGCTACATCTCTGATGGCTGTGCTGATGGTGAGGGGCTGAAGGGACCCTTGAGAGTTGGGCGTGCTGGGCCTGGAGATGTGGGCGGGGAGCATTGTGGCTGAAAATATCAACTCAGCCCACGTCTCCTCACCTGCACCTTGATACTTCCCATCCCAGGGGAGGAGTCGGATTGCTTGACAGAGTATGAGGAAGATGCGGGACCTGACTGCTCAAGGGATGAAGGGGGCTCCCCTGAGGGCGCCAGCCCTAGCACTGCCTCAGAGGTGGTAAGAATGGAGCCCAAAAATCACATGTCCCCAGCAGATCACATGTGCCGTGGGAAGGAACTAGATAGAGCCTTGGGGGTTGGTGTTGGGTGACATGAGAACACAAGTCTGGAGATGGGAGATTCATGTCTCCCCAGCTTAGGACTGACAAGCTAAACCCACATTGGTTTACCTCTGTTGCTGTGACGAAATACTCTTCAAAGCAGCTCAGGAGAGAAAGGGTTTATTTACATCATAATTTAAGGTTACATTCAGTCTTTGCAAGGGAGTGAAGGAGGCAGGAGCTTGAGAGAACTGGCGACATTGGGTGTGCAGTCAGAAGACAGCAATAGATGCATGCGTGCCTGCACTTAGCTCTCTTTCCCCAGTGTACAGCCCTATGTAGGGAATGGTGCCGCCCACAGTAGGCAGATCTTCCCACTACAATTAACCATGGAAAGAAACCCCCCACCCCACCCCAATGCTCCCAGAACAACTTGATCTAAGCACTACTTCATTGAGACTCCACTCCTAGGGTATTCCAGATTATGTCAGGTTGACAATTAGGATTAACCATCACAGTGCGTTAATGGCCCTGGGCCAGGAAATGTGTCACGATGCACAAGCTGACTGTTTCTAAAGTGATACTTATCAAGCAAGGCTTGAGTGAAACTAGTTTTAGTGGTGAGGGTCGGGCAGCTCTGTTTGTCACAAAGTGGATTTCAAGGCTGACATTCGCCCTGCCTGGGTGACACACATCTGTTGCCTGTCCCTATAGGAAGAGGAGAAGTCCACACTCCGGCAACGACGCTTTCTGCCTCAGGAGACTGCCAGCTCAGTAGCAGATGCCTGAGGACCTTGACAGGGAACCCCGGTTCCTAGACTGGGTTGTGGGTGGGCCTGTGGGGGAGCTCACACTATTATTCCTGCTGCTATACTGTGACACTCCCTGGGCCTTCCCCCTTGGCTCCAAGGACCACACACTGGACTGACTTGCCCTGTCCCTAAGGGAAGGGCAGAACTGCACTGATGACCTTTGACCAACTATGTTACCTTCCCCCCAATAAACTCTCACCCCTTTCGAAGCAGCCTGGTGCTGTCTTTGGGTTTCTGGGGCTCCTCCCAACGTTGTCTGTGCTCACGTGTTGGGCAGAGTCCAAAGGAGCCTACAGCTTGTCCCACTGCGGTAACAGTTCCCGTGTGGGTTCCCGTGTGGGTTCCCGTGTGGGTGCATTGCACCCTGGCTGCAGACCCCTCTGAGCCTGCTTTGTCTTTCCTTACCTGGTTTGATGATCCCAGGTGTCTCTGGCACCTCTCCCTACTAAATCCCCACAGCCAGAGGACACAGAGACCGCTCTGAAGGGGCACAGTGTGCTCTGCTCTGGCAGAGGATCTGTGTTGCCCTACTAGTGCCCACCCCAGGTGGCTCACAACGACTGTAACTCCAGCTCCACGGGACCTGGTGCCCTTTTCTGGCCTCCTACTGTTTTGCACTCTTGTGTGCGTACTACCTCTCACACACACACAGACGCATACAAAAATGCAAAATAAAAACTTCCTGGGGTTGGGGATTTAGCTCAGTGGTAGAGCGCTTGCCTAGGAAGCGCAAGGCCCTGGGTTCGGTCCCCAGCTCCGAAAAAAAGAACCCAAAAAAAAAAAAAAAAACAAACAAACAAACTTCCTATAGCCTATGTGCCTCAGCCAGTCCTACTGTATGCAGGGACTATGTGTGACAGCGTATACTACAAACTTAAAAGAGCACCACCTCTGCTCAAGACATGGGCATACAAGGGTCTCTATGGAAGTTTCCTTCCAGTCAGACTGATAGTGAAGGCCTATCATTCTAAGATACTCAGGAGGCTGATTCAGGAGGTCATAAGTTCAAGACCAGCCTAGGCAACTTAGCAAAACCTTAATGTGACTCTTAAGCATTGTCCCTACTATGTGCTCAGAAAAGGAATTTCCCAAAATGAACCTAATACCCTGGACCCTAAGATGTGTCTGATTTTTCAGGACTAATCTGTTTTTCTTGCCAATCTCAGATGTGTCTGAATTTTGATTACTGTTCTAGCTCAGGTTGTCAAGCCATGCTGCCTTGGGAACGGGAGGGGTCCCCACCCTAGCCTTTGGAAAGGTAGCCATGGAAAGCCACTATAGATCCCTTACAGGCCTCTGTTACTCCCCTTGCAGCTGTAAGAAGCAACTTGAGGGAGGGAAGCAGAACACAGGGGTGATTTACAGCCCCAGAGAGTACCATGGTGGCTGGCTGGTCACATTGTATCCACAGTCAAGAAACAGAGAGGGGGCAGGAAATAGCGCTGAGATACAAAACCTTAAGGTCTACTCCAGTGCTCACTTCCTCCTAAAGCTTCCACAATCTTGCTAAACAGCACCACCAGCTGGAGAACAAGCATTCAAATGTGTGTGGTGGTGGTGGTGGTGGGGCATTTCACATTGAAAACACACAAGATTCTGGGTCACATGACTCATCAGTGTATGGGACTGCAGCAGCCTGGGCCTGGGTCCCTTAAGACTCTAATCAAGGCCTTACCACAGGCTGGACCAGATGAGGCAGTGGGAAGTTTGAGAAATTTCTTTAGGGCCTGGTGAAAGAGACCTTGGAAAATACATACTGCATCTGTGTTTTGTGTGTGTGTGTGTGTGTGTGTGTGTGTGTGTGTGTGTGTGTGTGTGTGTGTGTTGAGCACACACAGAGGCCAGAGGAGGATCTACAGTGTCCTACTTTCTTATGCTCTGCCTTATTTCTTGGAGACTGGGTCTCTCATGGAACATACAACTAGGCTGCGGGCCAGTAAGCCCTAGAAATCTTCCTGTCTCTGCCTTCCATAGCACTGAGGTTACAAGTCATCCATGGCTTATTCCCTGCTTGCCTTTTTCATGGTTTGGGGAAATTTGAATTCAAGTCGTATGCTAATGCCACAGTGCTCTTAACCTGCTGAGCCGACTCTCCAGCCCTAAAATGTACCATCCTAACCATATTTTTCTTTAAAAATTATTGCATTTTTATTCATTGTGGCAGGAGTGCGTGCAAGCTATGATTCGTGAGTCGAAATGCTTGCAAGTATCAGTTTTCTCCTTTTGCCTGTGGGACCTGGCGATCGATTTCAGGCTGTCCGGCTTGGTTACACGCACCTTCATTTCCTGACACATTTTTGCTGGCCCCTCCCTTAATCCTTTAAAGAGAGATTTATTTATATTTTTACTTGTGCGTATATGTCCGCACGTGCATTTAATTGCCCAGAGAGGCCAGAAAAGGGTGTCAGGTTCCCCTTGAGCTGGAGTTACAGGCAGCTGTGAGCACACAGGTGTAGAGGTCAAAGGAGGATTCTTCAGAATCGGTTCTCCCGTTTGGAATGAACTCCAGGTGTCAGGTGCGGGGCAAGTGGGGGCTTACCCACTGCACCACCCCACCAGCCACTTTGTCTATTGTCTTACTGTAACAAGGCGAATCTCAGAGGAACAATTTAGGGAAGGAAATATTCCCTCCCCCCTTTTCCTTCATTCTTATATTTAAAGATAGGATCTCATATAGCTCAGGCTGGCCTTGAACTTGCCATGTAGCCAAGGATGACCTTACATTTCTGATCTTCCTGCCTCTACCTTCTGAGTGCTCAAATGGCAGGTGCGTGCCACCGCACCTGGGTCACGCTGTGTCCTGATGAACTGGAAGGCTCTGTGTTGAATTACTTGGCTTCTGTTGTTTGTTTTCGGTCAGGGTCTTATGTAGCTGAGAATGACCTCGACTTCCTGACCCTTCTGCCTCTGCCTCTCAAGTGACGGGATAACCAACGGAATCACATCCCTGCTCTGGCCAGGAAACATTCTTGAGGTGATCATCACGGGATTTTAATTGCATATTAGGAATCACATCCCAGCATCCCTGGCCAGGGAAACATTCTTACAGAGGTTGCATGTGGTTGGGACGAACTCAGGACCTCCAGGGAAGAGCAGTCGGGTGCTCTAACCACTGAGCCATCTCTCCAGCCTACCTCAATTTTATAAGTACACCAAAACCCACCAGATTGTACACATCTGTGTGTGTGCGCGTGTGTGTGTGTGCGCGCGCGCGCGCGCGCGCGTGTGTGTGTGTGTGTGTGTGTCTAAATTCGTTTTTTAAATATGTGTGTGGTTGTGTGTATACTTGTGAGTTCTGGGGGCTCTGGATCCAGAGGGGACAGCAGAGCCTCTGGAGTTAGAGTCACCGGCTGCTCTGAGCTGCCACATAGGTAATTAAGCTCTGCAAGAACAGCAGGTGCTCTTAACCACGGAGCCATGTCTCCAGCCTACGTCCTGGGCTTCGAGTCTCCAACACTGAAAGAAAAAGGAAGTTGCTTTTAAGGCTTAAGCAAAGGGGGCTGGAGAGATGGCTCACTGGTTAAGAGCACTGACTGCTCTTCCAGAGGTCCTTTTGCCTGTGGGACCTGGCGATCGATTTCAGGCTGTCCGGCTTGGACAAATCCCAGCAACCACATGGTGTCTCAGGACCATCTGTAATGGGACCCGATGCCCTCTTCTGGTGTGTCTAAAGACAGTTACAGTGTACTCATGTACATAAATTAAATAAATCTTTTTTTTTTAATGAGTGTCACCATTGCTTCTTTTGAGATTTGTTGCCTTCTGGTCATTGTCGAGGAGGCCAGGCTCCACAGCTGGCACTCCGTTAACCCACGTCTTATTTTCTTTTCTGCCACTAGGGGGCTCCCATTGCAGTGTTCAGGAATCTGGCGGGACGAAGGCTGCTTCCTTTGGGAGTTCTGAAAAGGAAACCGGTTTTAGGAAGGAAGAGCCTTTTTCTTAGTTTATTGGAGGCAGAAGAAGGGAGAACTATTATAAAACACTGCATAGATCAGCATAGCCGTGCACCAATGTCGATCCAGCACCTGAAGGAAAGGACAGAAAGATCAAGTTCAAGGTCATCCTCAGCAATGTTGGGCTATGTAAGATCCTCTCTCTCTTCTCTTCTTGAGACAGGGCTCTGTGTAGCCCTGGCTGTCCTGAAACTTGCTCTGTAGACCAGGCTGGCCTCAAATTCAGGGATCTGCCTGCCTCTGCCTCCCTGGTGCTGGGATCGCTGCCCAGCTCAAGTCCCTTTCTTTTTTCTTTTCTTTTTTTCATTAATTTGTTTATTCACTTTACATGCCAATCACTGCCCTCCCATCCTCCCTCATACGGTCCTTTTCCCATCCCCCTTCTCCTCTGAGAGTGTGGATGACCCCTGGGTATGCCCCCACCCTGGCACATCATGTCTCTACAGTGTTAGGCGCATCCCCCCCCCCCACCTCCCCGAGGCCAGACAAGGCAGCCCAGTTAGGGGAACAGATACCACAGACAGGAACAGATTCAGGGACAGCCTTGGCTCCAGTTGTTGGGGGACCCCCATGAAGACTGAACTGCACATCTGCTACATTTGTTTAGGGGGCCTATATCCAGCCAGTGTATACTCTTTGATTGGTGGTTCAATCTCTGAAAGCCCCCCAGGGTCCAGGTTAGTTGACTCTGTTGGTCTTCCTGTAAAGTTCCGGTCTTCTCCAGGGTCTCCAATCCTTCCCCCAACTCTTCCACAAGACTCCCTGAGCTCTGCCCAGTGTTTGGTTGTGGGTGTCTATATCTGTTTCAGATGCTGGGTGGAGTTTCTCAGAGGACAGTTATGCTGGGCTTCTGTCTGATACAGAGTATCATTAACAGTGTTGGGGATTGGCGCTTGACTTCTGCTAACAGTTTCCTCCTGTTTCATAGCCATCCTTTTGCTCTGGCCTCAATTTAAACATTTTTTTTTTTTTTTTTGTTTTGGTTCTTTTTTTTTTCGGAGCTGGGGACCAAACCCAGGGCCTTGCGCTTCCTAGGCAAACGCTCTACCACTGAGCTAAATCCCCAACCCCCATTCTTTTTTTTTTTTTTTTTTTTTTTACATTGAAAAAAAAAATCATTTATTGGTGGTGGCACCTTTAATCCCAGCACTCGGGAGGCAGAAGCAAGTGGAGCTCTGTGAATTTAAGGCCAGCCGGGTCTACACAAAGAGTTTCAGGACAGCAAGGGATACATAGAAAGACATTGTCTCAAAAACTATATATTTATTGTATGTGTGGGTGTGGGAATGCACATACAATGGCTTTCATTTGGAGGTCAGCCTTTGATTTAAATATCCTGATTTTGCTTTGACTGAAACTCAAGCCTATGAAAGGAAAGACTGATTGGAGGATTATACAACACTAGAGAAAGAAGAAAAACTAAAGCCTGTCGGGAGACAGTTGTATCATTTTAGTTTTGTCTTCCTGTTTAGAAACATTGTAATTGCTGGAGAACAGAACTCATCACCTCACCTACATACAGCAGGCAAGGGCTGTACCTCTTAGTTGGGTCTAGGGTCTGTCGCTAGGTTTGGAGCCTAGTGGGTTGTACATCCCTATGTGGTGGGTGTTGTTCTCGGTTCTCTGTCTAACAGACTCGGAGGTAGAAACGGAGGTCTGAAGGCTTAAGTGATTTACCCAGAGTCACACCGAGTTAGAAACATTACAGATTTCTTTTTTTTTTTTTTTTTTGGTTCTTTTTTTCAGAGCTGGGGATCGAACCCAGGGCCTTGCGCTTCCTAGGCAAGCGCTCTACCATTGAGCTAAATCCCCAACCCCACAGATTTCTTTTTTAAGATTGATTTATTATATGTAAGTATACTGTAGCTGTCTTCTACACTCACCAGAAGAGGGCCTCAGATCTCATTTCTCATTACAGAGTGTTGTGAGCCACCATGTGGTTGCTGGGATTTGAACTCAGGACCTCTGGAAGAGCAGTCGGTGCTCTTAACCACTGAGCCATCTCTCCAGCCCCAACAGTACAGATTTTACAGTCTCTCTCTCTCTCTCTCTCTCTCTCTCTCTCTCTCTCTCTCTCTCTCTCTCTCTCTCTCTCAGCCAGTGATTCCCAGGGAATCCTCCTTACCTCTGCCTGCTGCCTGGCCAGCACTGGGATCTTAAATGTGGGAAACCACAACTGTCTTTTCACGTGGGTGCTGGGCATCCAACTCAGGTCCTCCTGTCTCCACATCTCCTGTGCCACCATGCCAGTGCTGTGGGATGTTTACTGTAAGCTACGCCCTTGTTCCCAGAAACTCTGAGACTTTATTATATTTACAAATACCTTGGCCATAAGCTTTGGCTTGTTCTCCGACTAGTCATAACTAACCTACTCTCCTATTAATTCTGACGTCAGTTCTGCCGTGTGGCTGATCGCCTCTGCTCAGCTTTCATGCATCTGTCTGTCCTCTTTCAAGTCCTGGGGCAAATTCTCGGGCTTGGCTCTATCCCAGAATCCTTTCTGCCTACAGAGGCCATAGCTAGGTTTTTGTTTGTTTGGTTTTTTTGATTGACAGGTGATATATCCATACAGTACAGAGAGATTCTCTCTACACACCAGTTTATACAATGTTGAGGACTGCAAAGCAGGCCTTCACTATGGTCAAACACTGTGCCATCAGTGCCACAGGCCGACTCCTCTTTCTTAGGACAGGAATGTATGCAGTCCAGGCTGGCCTTCAACTTAATAAGTATCTGAGATTGGCTTGCACGCCCAATGCTTCTTCCTCTTCCCGTGAGTGCTGGGATGACAGGAGGGCTGCCCAGCACCTGACGACAAATCTCTGACTTTTAGCACTGAATAACACCGCTTTGGATGAGCCCGGCTTCTTCAGTCGTAAAAGCAGCTCCCAGACAACCAAGTATTCCACCTCGGTGGCACTCTCACACATTTTATTCTTATTCCTTCATTTGGGAAAAAGGCTAAAAATATCAACATACCCGACCTTACTCAGAATTGGGTCTTAAAAAAGCTATTGAGCCAGAAAATGACAATCATTTTTAAATCTGTGTCTGTGTGTGTAAAATATATATACATGTATGTATACATATATATAAATGTATGTAGAGGCAGGCACGTGTGTGTATGAAAGTCAGAGGTCAACCTTGGATATCCTAATTTAGGAGTTATCTATCTTGGTTTCTGTGCGTGTGCGTGTGTGTGCGTGTGTGTGCGTGCGTGTGCGTGTGTGTGCGTGTGTGTGTGTGCGTGTGTGTGTGTGTGTGTGTGTGTGCACGCGCGCGCGCAGAGCTGGGAATTGAACTCAGGTCCTCACGCATGCACAGCAGAGCAAGCACTTTCCCAAACAAGCCAGCCCCTCGGTCCCCAACCAGCACCTTGTTTTTATGAGATAAGACCCCTTACTGCGACCTGGGCTTGCTTTGTTTGCCTGGCCAGGGAACTAGCAGGATCTATGCCTGCATTTGCTTCCCCAGACCTGGGATTACAAATTCACCATGCAGTGTTCAGAGTTTTGGGGAGGTGCTGGGAACTGAATTCAGTTTCTCATACTTGTGTGGCAAGCACATAACAAACTGAGTCTCTCTCGCCACAGAGAGGGCCAATGAAGACCATTTCTTTCCTTCCGTTCCTTTCCCTTCTTCCCATTCCATCCCTTCCATTCCCTCCACTTCCTCTTGTGTCTCCCTTCTCTCTCTCCAGGCCCCTTCCCTGTTCTCTTTCCCCATCCCATTTCTTCCCTCATCCCTCCCTCTCTTCCTTTCCTTCTTTCAACAGGGTCTCAAGTTGCCCAGGCTGGCCTCAAGCTCCTATATCGTCTAGGATGATCTTGAACTCCTGATCCTCCTGCCTCCACCTCCTGATTCTGGGATTCTAGGAGCTTCTACCATATCTGGTTTACGCTAGCGATGGAAGCCAGGGCTTTGAGCACAGTAGGCGAGCACTTTACCAACTCAGCTGCATCCCTTGACTAAGATTTTGTTTTCCCTTTGGGGATGCAATTTGATTGTCAGTCCAAAAGGAAAAGAAAAATCGAAGCCCATAACGTCTGAGTCGGCCACCCATCGTCCAGGAGCACGTGTTTCGGAGGCGGCGCACTCATCACCGACGAAGTTTGGGCAGCATAGCTAATAAAAGTAGAAATGGAAAATAGTTCCAGTGGTCGTTGACCGTGGTGCAGCGGTGGGACCCTTTGTGGCCTTTAGAACGACACAGGCCTGGATTTACTGACATGGGACAACTCCTCAGTACTGCTCCATGGAAAGGGAGTGGGGAACCAAACCGCACTCCAGTGTGCTGTGGAGGAGGGGGGTCTAAGGGACGAATATCAGGAGAACTCTTGTTATTGAAGATGAAATATTCCTTGAGCCTGTGACCTCTTCTCCTCCACCAGGGTCACTTTATAGCTTTTCACTGTCATAAATGGGATTGGGGTGAAGAGTTTTCTTCTTCCTCCCCCTCCTCCTGTTCACCCTCCTGCTCTTTTTCTCCTTTTCAGGTAGGTTCTTAATATGAAGCCTGGGATGACATTAAATTTGAGATCCTCCTGCCTCAACCTTTGGAATCTTGGGATTACAGCCGTGCACCACACCCACCAACTTTTTATTTCTTGCTTCCTCTTTCCTCTCTCTCTCTCTCCTTCCTTCTATAGACTGTCATTGATTTATGTGCAGCAGCAAATATGAGGAGGTCAGAGGTCAACTTACAGGAGTTTGTTCTCCTTTCACTATTCCACGAGGTTTCAACTCAGACATCAGGCTTGCCTGATTTAGTCAATACTTGGGATGGAACCCAAGTCTTCTTGCAGCCTAAGTGTTCTACCAATTCAGCCACAGCCCGAAGCCCGCAGTCATTTTTCCCACTATCTCTAATGCGTTATTGTAATAAATGAGAACATTCTTCCGTTTTCTCTGTTCCTGTTCTTAGGAAAAACAAACACCAGACTTGACAACAGAGGCTCCTGGCTGAATGGGCTCATTGTAGTGCTTGAAACACTTGGCTAAGTTGCTCCGGTTAAAAGATGGGAAAGTTTAACGCCCCTGGCAGTGGGCGGAAGGTCCTGTCTCATGTCATGGCACAGTTGGGAATTATTAGACAGGACAGATAGGAGTGCTACCGGAAATACAGAGCATATTCAGAATGTTTGAGGCTCTGGGTTCTAACCCAAGCATATTAGCCCAGTCCAATCAAACATCAGACTAACCCTGGTGACATGTTTGTGACCACAGCACTCAGGCGGTGGGAGCAGGAGGATGAGAAGTTGAAGGCCACCGTTAGTGAGTTTGAAGCAGCCTGGGTTACATGCCCACCCCCCTCCCCCAAAATGGGACTGGGGATATGGCTCAGTGGGCAAAGTCCTTGCCAACAAAGTGCAAGAACCTGAGTTCAGATCCCTAGAAACCTCATAAAGGTTGGATGGTCTCCACAAACTACCTACACACAGAGAGACTACGGCGCTTGTACACCTGCAACTCACACATAAAAACACGCAGGATAAAACCTTGCCTGGCTTGTGGCACACTCTTTAATCCCAGCATTCATAAGGCAGGAGCGGGTGGATCTCTCTAAGTATGAGGCTGATCTGGTCTAGAAAGTCAGTTCTGGGGCAGCCAGGGCTGTTACACACCCTGTCTTGGGAAACTGAAATAAATAAATAACTCTTTCTTTGACTTGAAAAAAACAAAGTGATGGGGCTCGATGTGGTTTGCACAACTTTTAATCCTAGTGAAAGATTATACATTAGAGTAACTCCCAGATAAGCAGACAGAGTGAGAGAGGGGCCAGAGCTAGGTAATAAAGATAGCAAGTTTTGAAGCTGGAGGCTTCTTCCTCACCCTACTGAGCAGAGACAAAAGCCTGGAGGCTTAAAACAAATGCCTTACACGCTTTTGTCTCCTGCCAGCAGGACTCTGCGGGTGGCCTGGGTCAGGCATCCAAGGCCCGCTCTGGACACATCGGTTCTGAGCCAATCAGCCACCCTGTCTTCCTTCAAACCGACCAACCCCAAACTAGGGAAGAAGACTTTCAACCCCCAGCCTTCGGTGTCAACCTCTCTGCTTGGCAGAGGGTCTTTCTCTGTGTTTGTCTGCACCCCAGTTAACGCCTGTCCTCAACCACTGATTTTATCAGCTGCTGCCTGCAGATTGGAGATTTCTCCACTGCCACCTGTGCTGCTTGAGGTTTGCCCTGCCTTTCCCTTATTTAATTGGCAGAGAAAACAATCCGGATAAAGACCATCCGGACTGTATTACTAGGACTTCGGAGGCAGAGGCGCATAGTAGAGTTCTGTGTCTTCAAGGCCAGCCTGGGTTATAATAGCAAGTTTCAGGACAGCCAGGTCTACAAAATAAGGCTCTGTCTCAGAAAGAAAAAAAAGAAAGGAAGGAAGGAAGGGAGAGAGAGAGAGAGGAAGAAAAAAGTTAATGAACACAATTTGTTTTTTATATCATATATATATATATATATATATATATATATATATTTACTTTGTGTTTGTGTGTGTCTATATGGGCATGTAGAGTTCAGAGGAGAACTTGCAGAAGTCAGTTCTTTCCTTCCACCATGTACATCCCTCGAATCCACCTCAGCTTAGCAGTCTTGGTAACAAGCAGGAGTGCAGGAGTCGGGGGTGGGGGGAGCTTCAGGACCATTCCCCTTGTTTATGTTCAAGTTTTTATTTAATTATTTATTTTATACGTATGTTCATAGACTTCATTGTCTGCATGAACACACACACACACACACACACACACACACACACACACACACACACACACACACACAGTGCCCAGGCAGACTAAAAGAGGGTATTGGGTTGGAGAGATGGCTCAGCGGTTAAGAGCACTGATTGCTCTTCCAGAGGTCCTGAGTTCAATTCCCAGCAACCTCATGGTGGCTCACAACCATCTATAATAGGATGCCCTCTTCTGGTGCATCTGAAGACAGCGACAGTGCACTCACATACATAAATGAATGAACAAGTCTTTAAAAAGAAAAGGGGGTGTTGGATTCCCTGGAACTACAGTCATAGGCAGTTGTGAACTCCCCAATGTGTGTGCTGGAACCAATCATACGTTCCCCGTAAGAGCAGGCGGTGAGTGTCTAACCAGGTGGGAAGTGTTTAATCATCTTTGCAGGCCTTTTAAAGTTTTTTTTAATACATTTATTTACTTATTTTATGAGAAGGTGCACTTGGTATATGCCATGTGTCTTAGTTATGGTTCCATTGCTGTGAAGAGACACTATGACCAAGGCAACTCTTATAAAGAAAACCATTTAATTAGGGCTGGCTTAGAGTTTCAGAGGTTTAGTCCATTATCATCATGGTGGGAAACATGGCAGCCTGCAGGCCGTCATGGTCCTGGAGCAGTTGCTGAGAGTTCCACATCTTGTTTTGCAGGCAACAAGGAAGAGACTGTGCCACACCGAGCACAGCTTGAGCATATATGAGTCCGCAAAGCCTGCTTACACGGGTGACACTTCCTACAACGAGGCCACACCCACTCCAACGAGGCCACACCCACTCCAACAAGGCCACACCCACTCCAACGAGGCCACACCCACTCCAACGAGGCCACACCCACTCCAACGAGGCCACACCCACTCCAGCAAGGCCACACCCACTCCAATGAGGCCACACCCACTCCAACGAGGCCACACCTCCTAACAGTGTCACTCCCTATGGGCCAAGCATGGAAACACAGGAGTTTATAGGAGCCATTCATATTCAAAACACCACCACTGCCAAGTCTGCAGCGTGAGTTCAATGCCCACGTGTATTCTGTAGCACACTTGTGCCTCTCCGCATACTCGACAGAGACAACTTAAGGGAGTATTATGGTTAATATTGTCAACTTGACAGGGTCTAAAAACACCTAAGAGGTAAAAAAAAATCTCTGGGAGATTTCTAAGACTGAGTTTGTAAGGGAGTTTCTAGACTGAGTTAATGGAAATGTGAGTCTCCACCCTGAATGTAGGGGATGCTATCCCATGGTGTATGCCTTTAATTCCAGCAATTGGGAGGCAGAGACAGGAGGATCCCCATGAATTCAAGGCCAGCCTGGTCTAAAGAGAGCATTCTAGGACAGCCAGTGCTATATAAAGAGACCCTTTCCACATCATTTTTAAACTTTTAGTTTTTAAGTTTTTTAACCTTATTTTATTTATATTAAATTTAATTTATATGAAATAAATGAGTATTAAAGTTTTTAAGTTTTTTTTTAAACTTTAGTTGTGTGTCTGTATGTGGGTACGTGCACTTGTACGCAGTACCCAAGGAGGCTAGAAGAAGGCATCTGGATCCTTCAGAGCTGCAGTCACAATGGGCTGTGGGCCACCTAATATGCACGGTAGAAACTGTGTCTTCTGCACAGGGCTGATTTCCTCTCCAGTCCCTCCATTTTATTTTACAGTTTAATTTTACCCGTTATTCCTGTGCATGTATGTATGTGATATGGGTATATGATTGTGGCACACACTTGTCATGGTGCACATGTGGAATTCAAATAACAACTTTCAAAAATTAGTTCTCTCACATAGGGATGACCTATGGCTCCATACAGATATGTAGCAGAGAATGGCCTTGTCGGGCATCAGCGGGAGGAGAGACCCTTGGTTTTGTCAAGGCTTGATACCCCAGGGTAGGGGACTGTCAGGGCAGGAAGGTTGGAGGGAGTTGGTGGGTGGGTGGGTGAGGGGGTGCCCTCATAGAAGAGGGGTGGGTGGGATAGCAAGTTCCTCAAGGGGAAACAGGAAAATGGGGTAACATTTAAAATGTAAATTAAGAATGCAATTAAAAAAATAAAAAGTGGGGTTGGGGGTTTAGCTCAGTGGTAGAGCGCTTGCCTAGGAAGCACAAGGCCCTGGGTTCCGTCCTCAGCTCCGAAAAAAAGAACCAAAAAAAAAAGTACTTATTTGGAAAAAAATTAGTTCTCATTACTGTGGGATCTGGGGATTAATACAGGCTTGTCACATCATTACTGTGGGATCTGGGGATTAATACAGGCTTGTCATATCATTACTGTGGGATCTGGGGATTAATACAGGCTTGGTCACATCATTACTGTGGGATCTGGGGATTACAGGCTTGGTCACAAGCACTTTTACTTGCTGTGCCATCTCACCAGCTCAGTTCTACCCTATTCTTTGAGGCAGGGCCCTTGGCTGAACTTAGAGTTTGCCATTTTGACTAGACTTGCTGACCAGTGAGCTCCCCTACCTTATAATGTCGAGATTACAGATGCCCATGATGGAGCCCAGTTTGTATGTGGGTGCTAGGGATTTATGCTGGCCAGTTTTATGTCAACTTGATACAAACTAGAGTCATGGGAGAGGAGAGATCCTCAACTGAGAAAAAGTCTTTACAAGATCAGGCTGAAGATTTGCCTGTACAACATTTTCTTAGTTGGTGATCCATGGGAGAGGACTCAGTCAGTAGTGGGTGGGGCCATCCTGGGCTGGTGTCCCTGGATTTCTATAAGAAAACAGACTGAGCAAGCCACTAAGAGCAAGCCAGTCAGCAGCACCCCTCCATGGCCTCTGCATCAGCTCCTGCCTCCAGGTTCCTGTTCTGTTTGAGTTCCCGTCCTGACTTCTTTCCATGATGAACAGTGATGTGAAAGTTTAAGCCAGATGAACCCCGTCTTCCCTAAGTTGTTTGATCATGGTGTGTCATTACAGAAATAGTATCCCTAAGATAAACATTCGTTCCAGGATTGAGGGGTATTGCTGTGACAGACCTGACCATGTTGTTTTGAGAGTATTGTGTAAGAACCTTGGAACTTTGGGCTAGAAAGTTATTGGATGTTTAAGACTTGATGAGCTATTCTGAGGGAACTTCCTGTGGGGACTTGAATGACATGAATGTTGAGAGCAATGCAGGTGGTGGAGGCCTGGTTTGTGACATTCCAGAGGGAAGTCTGAGAGTCATTAAAGGCTCTAGGGGGCCATTGCATGTTTTGAGTCAAGAGTCCATGGTTCTGGTTAGCTGGGGCTGAAGAGTCAGCTGTGATCTACAAGAGACCAGACCCACTGAAGTAAAACCTTTGTGTTACTGGGACAATTGATGTCGCTGGGCTGGCGCTAAGAAATTGGTGGTAATTAGGAAACCAGAATATCATGAGGTGAAATATTCTGGGAAGTCTTTCCTCAGAGTCAGCACACAGGAGTTGTGTTCCAGAGGTGACCAAGGCTGCACCCCTCTCAGTCTGGCAGCCAAACTTGGTAGTGTAAGAGTCACCAAGGCTTTGAAGTTCTGAGGTGTGGAGAGCAGTTGCGGCTTGGCATTATGACTGACCAGCATAGGTCTTTGGAGAAGGTGCACTCTCAGTTGCAGTTCAAACCTCAGGACTGAAGAGCTCACAGAAAGTAGTCAAGTCTTCATCATGAAGAAGGCCCAAGAGAAGCTACTAGTAAAAGCGCAGCCCAGTTGCAGAAGAAACCCCAGCATTTTGGAGATATCAGTACCACGGGATGAAAATCAGCAGCTGAAGTGCAGGTGGCTGGAGATGTGTATGCCACAGAGGGTGGGGCCAGAGATGTGACCCAAGCCTTTAGAGGAGCCCAGAAGATCATGAGTGGATCCGCATATTGGACGTTGTGTGACTTACACTGCTGGCATTGGTTTTGCTTTGATCTGATTGTGACTGTGCTCTGGTTCTTCCTACTTGAAACAATAAGACATTTAACTGCCAGGCGCTGTGGTGCCCACCTTTAATCTCAGCTCTTCTGTCAGGAGGAAGAGCCAGGCAGATGTCTGTGAGTTCGAGTCCAGCCTCATCAACATAGTGAGCTCTAGGACAATCAGAACTATGTGAGAGACTCCATCTCAAAATTAAAAAAAAAAAAAAAGCATTTCACTTATTTTTATTTTGATTTATTGGGGCCCACAAGGGAGAGACTTTTAATTTTTAAAGATTTATTCATTTATTTTATGTACAGCATTCTGCCTGCATATGTGGCTGCAGGCCAGAAGAGGGCACCAGATCTCATTACAGATGGTTGTGAGCCACCATGTGGTTGCTGGGAATTGAACTCAGGACCTCTGGAAGAGCAGTCAGTGCTCTTAACCGCTGAGCCATCTCTCCAGCCCGAGACTTTTGATTTTAAAAAGAGATTTGGGGTTTATTTTTTTAAAGAGTGTTTGAAATGTCTATACTGTGGAACTTTTCAAGTTTGTAAAAATGTTTTGTGTGGTGATGTTTATGGTAATGTGTGATCTTGGGGATGAACAAGAAAGAAAACATTGTAGCTTAACAGTGACCTGTTTGTGTGTCAAGTTAGCAAAGGGTAAAATGCTCTGGCCGGTTTTATGTCACTTATTGATACAAACTCCTGTCACAGGAGAGGAGGGACATCAACGGAGAAACTGTTTCCATGAGATCAGGATGTAGGCAAGCCTGTAGGGTATTTTTTAAATTGGTAATTGATGGGGGTGGGCTCAGCCTAAAGTGTGTGAGGGGGGGAACCACCCCTAGACATAGTCCTGGGGTCTATAAGAAAGCAGGCTGAGCAAGCCATGAGGAGCAAGCCAGTCAGCAGCACCCCTCCACGTCCTCTGCATCAGCTCCTGCCTCCAGGTTCCTGTTCTGTTTGAGGTCCCGTCCTGACTTCCTTCCATGATGAACAGTGATGTGAAAGTGTAAGCCAGATAAACCCTTTCCTCCCCAAACTGCCTCAGTCACGGTGCTTCATCGCAGCGGTACTAAGCCTGACTAAGATCCAATCCAGACTCAGGTCCTCCTGTCATGCAGGTGGCACTTTCCCCACTGAGCCATGTCTGCAGGCCAACCTGCGATTCCTTCGTCACTCCGTGTTGTCTTTGCATTCATGCTCAGGACTTAGAACTGAGAAGTGAGGAGAACAAGATGAAGCTGGGGTAATGAAGACCAGAAATTCCTGGGAGAGCTGGTGGCTTCGTTTTCTTTTTTCTTTTTATTTCTGATGCTGTGATCAAATATTGACAGGGGCTGCAGAGTGGCTCAGTGGGTAGGAGTGCTGTTCTTCAAAAGACCCAGTTCCTTTTTTTCTTTTCCAAGGATAGTGCCTCTTCTGATGAGCACTAGCACAAATGATCACACACACACACACACACACACACACACACACACCATGGCTGACAGGGAAGAGGAGCTGGGGACTGAACAGGGCCTTGGGTAGGAGTGCTGGCTAAATGTTCTTATACACTTCTAGAGCCCAACCCCAGGAACTGTCACCTACAATGGCAGGCCATGAATCACAATCAAAAGGGCCCCTCACTGACAGGATGGCTAACCCAACCCGACAACCCCTTTTAGAGACTCTTCCTTTCTTGGTTAGGGTTCTATTGCTGTGGGATCAAAAGTGTCATTAGGGGAGCAAATAGGTTATTTCATGTTTCTGTATGGTCCATCCTCAAAGGGAGGCAGGGAGGCCTGGAATCAGGAACTAAGCACAAATGGTCCCTTTACATACAATTCAGGACCAAACTCCAGGCCTCTCTGTCTCTGTCTCTCTGTCTCTCTCTGTCTCTCTGTCTCTGTCTCTGTCTCTGTCTCTCTCTCTCTCTCTCTCTCTCACACACACACACACACACACACACACACACACACACACACACACACACTCACACTCACACCCCTGTGCTGGGCCCATCCACATTAATCATCAAATAAGAAAACATGTCCATAGGCTCACCTACAGACCCATCTCAGGCAAGCGTTTTCTCAATTGCGACACCCTCCTCTGAGATAACTCCAGTATCACACTGATGGGGTGTTGGGGGAGCGGGTATCACAACCGGAACAGCAGGTGAGTCTAGATTGTGTCAAATTGACAGAGCTATCCACCACAGCTGGAAGACAGACTCCACAAATGTCATTCTACTCGTTCTTCTGCTAAAGGCAGACCTTTGAACCTGACAGACTCCAAACAGACTCTGTCTCTGAGCTTCCTGGTCGTGGAAACAAACACAGATCAGGGTCTTGGGCTCTGAGTAAGGATTTGGACTTGCTGGCATTAAAGTTTCCTTTCCTCTCTAAGAATATCTGACGGCAACAGAGAGCTGGAGAGACCGTTCAGTACTTGGGAGCACTAGCTGCTCTTCCAGCCCACCCATGGCTATCTGTGACCAACTACAGTTGTAGGGGATTCTGTCCCTTGACCTTGTTTTTCACAATTGCTAAGTCACTGCTTGCCTTGGTCTGCCCAGACACCTCCTCCCACCAGAGGAATGGAACTGAAGGAAGCGATGAAGTGGATAGAATGTTTCTTCTCATCAAGGACTTATAAATGATCAAGGACAAACCAGGGGAGCTCCGGACCCTGAGCTGCTCCAGTATGGACAGTGCACACGAGCACGACGCACAGTATACATGCATGTCAGTGTGGCTGTGTGTGTGTACCTGGGCACATGGGTATTTGAGCTCATGAGAGAAACCATATTGATAAACAAGGATGTGCTGGTAGGTAGCATTTCAGTGTTTGTCTGCCCACCACATGCTTACTGATTTTATGTACCTGTGTGTGTAAGTGTGTGCGTGCACACTTGTATCAAGTCATTCCTCGGGAGTCAGTCCTCAGAACTCCATCTTTCTTGCTTTTAATCTTGGTACACAGTGTAGTTATTTATTTGTCTGTGCATGTGTGGACAAGTTGCAGGAGTCTCCTTTAGGCCCGGCTGTCCTAAAATGTCCTGTGTATCGTAGAATAAATTTGAACTGATCTGCCTCTGCCTCTTGAGTTTTGACAACACCATCCCCGGCTTATGCCGTGCTAGGGGTGGAACTCGAGTCTTTGTGCGCTAGGCAAGGACTCCGCCAGCTGGGCCAACCCCTAGCCGTGGGAAGTAGCCCCTTCACATTGCCCTCTCCCTTTGTGCAGTATTTCTGTGTCCATGGGGCCCACGTGCTGGACTGAACTCGTGCAGAGTTTAACCCTTTGCTATCACTTTGTTTTTGAACATAGTTGAACATTTGTTTGTGTCCCATTAAGAAATCGCCAAGAAGCCACCTCGGAATTAAATCACCTTTTAATTCTAGCACCTGGGAAGCAGAGGCAGACAGATCTCTGTGAGTTCTAGGACAGCCTGATTTACAGAGTGAGTTCCAGGACAGTCAGAACTACACTGTCTCAAATAAACCAACCAAAAGATACAGTTTCCAGTCTACTGGAAAGAGGCTTGAAATCTGTCTATTGGGGGCTGGAGAGATGGCTCAGTGGTTAAAGAGCACTGACTGCTCTTCCAGAGGTCCTGAGTTCAATTCCTAGCAACTACATGGTGGCTCACAACCATCTGTAATGGGATCTGATGCTCCTTCTGGTGTGTCTGAAGACAGCTACAGTGTACTCATATAAATGAAATAAATAAATCTTTAAAAAAAAAACAAAAAAAAAAGAAAGAAATCTGTCTCTCCTTTTCTCTCTCTGACTGTCTCTCTGTCTCTCTGTCTCTCTGTGTCTTTCTCTCCCTACCCTCTCTTTCTCTTTCCAGCTTCCCTATAGAGCCCTGATTCTCCTAGAATTCTCTATGTAGATCAGGCTAGCCTGACACTCACAGAGATCTGCCTGCCTCTGCCTTCTGAGTGCTGGGATTAAAGGTGTGTGCTTCTATGCCCAGCTCAGCACTCTTGAGGCTGAGGTAGAAGATGGAGAGCTTGAGGCTAGCCTAAGTTACAAAATGAGTTAGTTCCAGGTCAGCCTGAGCGTATAGCATGAACCTGCTTCACAGGCTAACCTCAGGTGGCGGACGTGACTCAGCTGGTAGAATGCTGGACTAACACGCTAAAAGCCATGAGTTCAATTCCAGTACCGCATAACTCACACCTGCTATCCCAAGACTCCGACGGCAGAGGCAGGCAGATCTCTGAGAGTTGTTCAAGGTTAGCTTTGACTGCAAGAGACCCATCTCAAAGCACTCAAGTCAGGCTGGGTGAGTAGATCCGTCCAACAGGGCGAGCGCTTAGCATGCAGAAGCCCTGCATTTTCTTTCCAACATCCTGTAAACCCACTGTGGTGGTGCACATCTGGAATCCTAGCACTTGGGAAGTAGAGGTAGGATGAGGAGTTTAAGTCTTCTTTTTTTCTTCTACATTGTGAATGGTGTGCTTCTGGGGGTGACAGTGTGCGTGACTTTTATCCCGGCACTCTAGAGGCAGAGGCAATCAGATCTCTGTGAGTCTGAGGTCAGCCTAATCTATAGAATGAGTTCCAGGATAGCCAAAAGTTACACAGAGAAATCCTGTCTCGATAAAACAAAGCAAAAGGGAGGAAACAAAAGAGTGGTCAGCCGCTCTGGAGGTGTGAGATCTTGCCTTACAACAGACAATTAAAACAAAACAAACCCAACTGAAGTCTGCAATGGGCTGGACTGGGGTGTGGTGGTTGGTGTGCTCGTGTCTACCATGCATGAGGGCCTGGGTTCAATCCCCGGCAGTGCAAAAATTATAGTAGTATTTACAAACCAAGCCGTACCTGTGATCTCGACAGTGTAAGAGGTGGAGGCAGAAGGATCAGGAGTTAGAAACCCAACAAAAAGAACACAGTCTTAGTCACGGTAAAGCCAGCCGGTGCACACGGGTCCTCTCAGGCACACCTTTACTGTGGGTATGTCTGCATGTATGTTTGTGTGTGCAGGTGAACACGCGTGTCTGTGCACCTGCTTGTATATTAATATTCTGTGATTTGCCAGGTGCGGTTTCACAGGCCTTTAATCCCAGAACTTGGGCGGCAGACACAGGTGGATCTCTGTGAGTTTGAGACCAACCTGGTCGACAAAAGCAAGTTCCTGGACAGCCAAAGCTGCACAAAGAAACCCTGTCTTGAACCCTCGCCCCATCCCCAAAAAAAGACAAGAAAAAAACTTGCTGGGCTTGGCTACACATGCCAGCAGCAGAGGAAGGCGGTTCTCTATGCCACCCGGTCTCTATGCAACCAGGAAGTGAGTTCTCGGCCGGCAAAAGCTACATTGTAAGACCCTGTCTCAAAAATAAAAAAATTAAAAAGCTAATAAATAAATAATAAAGGCCAGGTATGGTGAAGTCATGCCTTTAATCCCCGATGATGATGGAACTCTGTGAGATTGTAGGCAGCTTGATCTGTATAGTGAGTACCAGGGCAGCCATGGCTGTAGAAAGAAAGAAAGAGAGAAAGAAAGAAAGAAAGAAAGAAAGAAAGAAAGAAAGAAAGAGGGAGGAAGGGAGGGAGGAAATAAATTCAGAACATAGTTTCCTGTATGTTAGAAACTTCTGGTCACCTTGATATTCCCCGAGGACTTGAAACTGAATCCACTCCACGCAAAACGACTCTAGCCATCCTCATTCAACCCCTCATCACGTGTCCTCACCCCTGCACCAGGGAGCAGAGGCTTCCCAGTTGCGAAAGGCTGAGAGAACGGAACATTTTCAAGGCTCCTCCCACTTTCCCTCTCCCGTGTGCATTCACTGGCAAGTCCGGTCAATTCTATCTCCAAAACATGTTCTGAGTACCTGCATTCTTCTAGGCCGTAAAACCACACCCTAAGGTTGGCCTCCTTCACGGAGCGTATGTGGTCCACTGGGTACCAGTAGGAATGTCTTAGACATGGCGGGTCCCTCAGGGCCAATTTGAAGCTCGCATCGCATACACGAACGAATGCTCCCGGACCAGATGTTCTGACTCTACTGTTACTTGCATAAATGCTTGGCTCCTCCTCACTCACCGCCTTCCCTGCCTCCTTCCATTTCACTGAAGGACCGAGGGACTGGTACCTGCTAGATCAGCTTTCTGTGGCCGAGCCCCACCCCCACTATCTCACTTGTGGATCGAGCCCATCCCCCACCCCACCCCTCACTCCCCGCCCCTCACTGATGGTTTCTAGGCTCTATCAACAAAGGCCTTTCCTTGCACTCTAGAGTACTTTGCTTTATGATTTTTTTTACTTATTATTAGAGTGTTTGCCTTCGGGAGTGCTGGTGTGTGTATGCTGTCACATAGGTGTGGAGGTCAGAGGAGGTGAGAGGACAACTTGCAGGACTTGCCCCCAATCCTGATGACTTCTGTTCGATCCCCAGAACCCACATGGTGGAAGGAGATTTCTCCAACTTGCCCTTTGAGATACACGCACTAAACAAACAACAATCTAAATACATTTTAAAAGTCAGGGAAGCATTGTATTAACCCTAACTTTAACTCACTATCAGGAGTCAGGTTCACTCACTGCTTTGAACAGTTTTTCCAAAATGTCCCCTTCAAGGCCCACCTTGGAACCCTAGTGACACTTACCTGGGTTTTATTGGGATTTCGTGGTTTCTTTGGGCGAAACCCAAGCCCACAAACATGATAGGCCAGTTCTCTGAACCACACTCACAGCCCACATGTCCCATAGTTATCAAGTTTCCTCAGATTCTTTTTAACTGGGGCAGTTTTTCAGACACTCCTTGTGTCTGGTTCTCTTGGCAGATTAGGAGACTGGGCTGTAGTGCAGAACTCCTCTGTCTTTCTGTCTGCGTTTCCTTCTCTCTCTCTCTTTTCCTCCTCCCCTTCCTCCTCCTCCGTCTCTTGACAGGATCTCATGACTCAAAAGCTAGCCTCAAGTTTACTGTGTAGCCAAGGATGACCTTGATCCAGGAGTTCTATTTCACCACCGCATCTCTGTTTTGGGGAGTGTTTTCCTAATGGTAGGCAGATTCTCTCTCTCTCTCTCTCTCTCTCTCTCTCTCTCTCTCTCTCTCTCTCTCTCTTCTCTCTCTCTCTCTCCACCACCTCTCTCTTTCTCTCTCTCTCTCATCTCTCCACCTCTCTTAAGACAGAGTAACACTATATAATCTTGGTTAATCTCCAACTCACAGCAATGCTCCTGCCTCAACCATCCCAGTGTTGAGACAATGGGTTAGAGAAAGACAGAGCAAGTCCTGAATGGAGACAGCAGGAGGAGGTTCATCAGACACAAGAAATGCAGGAGCTCCTTTTTGGGGGGAGGTGAGATGGTTTGAAATAGTTTCTCTGGGAAGCCATTGTCTCCCTGCAACTCTCTCTGTATACCAGGCTAGTCTTAAACTCAGAGCTTGTCAGTCATGTGTCTGACCTAGGAGCTTCTTTTAAACTCCTCATGCCAAGTGGCATGTGCAAACCCCGCCCCCTTTCCTGCCCCAGGGCTATGCCCTCATAGGTCCCTCTGATTGGAATGTTCTTTGTGAAGATGTCTCCTACCACCATTTTAGCACAAACTCTGCACCCATTCCTCCAGGAAAACCCCTCGTGACTGTCCCAGCAGAGGTAACCTCTACCCGGCAGGATGTATCTATTCTTGCAGAGGACCTGAGCTTGAGTCCTGTGAGCACCTGCATAAGTGTGCATACACAAGGTTAAAATTAAGACAGCCGGGGCTAGCGAGCTGGCTCAGTGGTTAAGAGCACTGTCTGTTCTTCCAAAGGACCAGGGTTCAATTCCCAGCACCCACATGGCAGCTCAAACTGTCTGTAACTCCATGACAGTCCCACAACACTGCTCATTAAATAAATTTAAAAAAAAGTAAAGGAAACCGAAAAATCATTTGAAACTGCATTTTATTTATTCATTGGGTATGGGTATGGGTATGGGTATGGGTGTATTTGTGTTAGCACACCGGTGCCATAACGTGTGTGTAGAGATTAGAAGATAACTTTACTATGGGGGTTCTGACTGAAATTCTCAGACTTGGTGACAAGTCCCTTTGGGCACTGAGCTTACCTCAGCAGCTCCATTTTGGTTTAGTTTTACTTTGCTTTTGAGATCGAGTCTCCCTAGGCAGTTCTGCCTGGCCTGTGACTCTCTGTAATGGCCAGGCCAGCCAGGACCTCACAGAGATCCATCTGCTTCCTGAGCCTGGGCGCTGTGACTAAAGGTGTGCACAGCCACCTGCCCCAGGATTTTGTTTTTGAGGCAGGGTTTTATGGAGGTCAGGCTGTCCACATGTTTGTTATGTAGCCAAAGATGACCTTGAACCTGTGATCCTTGAGCCTCTAACTCCCAAGGCTGGGATGACAGGTGTGTCCCACCATGTCCAGTTTATATGGTACTGCGGATAAAACCCAGGGCTTCCTGCATGCCGGGCAAGCATTCCATTCACTGAGTAACATCCCCAGCCCAGACACCCTCCATCTCAAGGGGGGAAAGTCATTCTCTGTTTCAAGAGTCTGTTTCAAGAATTAAATAATATGCCAAGATTTGGGGGAGGATTAAATAAGAAAAAAAAAAAAAAAAAAAAAAAAAAGCACACACAGGCAAAGAATCTTGCAGATGAATTTGGTGGTAATTCACTAGCTTCCCCCAAAACCTAATCCTGAACACCCCTGACCTATAAACCTTCTAAGTCATCCCCACCCCCAAGCTTAATAGTCAGGGCCTTTCTGTCTCAAGAGGCAGGAGGCCTGGGAGAGAACAAGGATCCAGGTGAGGGAGGAGCAAGAAGGCAGGAATGTTCTGGGAGCTGGAAGGAGGCTGTGGGTTGGGGGCTGTCTGTATACACAGAAGAACCAGTGTGTCTGAGGCTGCCCTGGCTGCAGGAACAGGCCCCCAGGGACAGGTGGGACCTCCACTCCAGCTTGCCTGGCCAGTGTGTGGGTGGGGCGGTCTAGCCCAGCCAGGTTTACAGGTCTGCCAGGTGTGGGGGCTGGGCTCCAAGAGGGCCCTGAGGGCCCTGGGGCTAGGGCACTAAGCATGACTTCTACTTAGATCCTTTCAGATGCCCCTGTCCTTCCAGCCCTGTATGGGTGAGAGCCTGCAGCTGTCTCCTAGGAAAACAAGTGCATGCGTGTCTGCCTCGTGTCCCTTGAGTGTTTGCAGCAAGCTGCAGGTGCGGTGGCTCTCCCGGATTGTCCTTGGGGTCCACAGAGGTCATGAGAAACTCCTCAGGAAAGCAAACAAGTGGGTAAGCCAGGCAGGACAGGGGGAGTAAAGGGCTCGACCCTCCCTGCAGGGAGTGTCTTTCGGTAGTCCTAACACTACAAATACAGCAGGTAAGGAAACTGAGGCTCCGTACCAAAGTCACCTGGTATGCATGCTCTAAGAGACTGGGCTCGGAGCCAAGGCAGGAAACGTACTGATGCAAAGGCGCACGTGAGCACCGACAGACTACACACACTGGCCTCTTTGTGTACCCACGCCCACTCCTGCATAGACACATCCAAACAGGAGGACACATGCCCAGCTCCCCTCTTTTGGGCACACCCATTCCCCTCTCCCAGGCACATGTTCACGCTGGATCGTGAGACTGGGCCCAAGTACGTGTATGTGCGATGATCGGCGGGGCACTGAATAGAGTTGGCCTTCACACCATCATCTGGGGACTGGGAGCTTGAAGACTTACATTTAAGCCTTTAAAGTAAAGAAAATGGCAAAATATTTGCATTGAACTTATGCAATATTCCCGCATACCTTTTACAGTGTAGGTATGGGTGTGCACTAATGTGTACTGAACGCACATGGGTGTATGGGTGTTCAAGCCTTGGGAAGCCGGAAGATGTTTGCTGTCTTCCCCTGCCCCTCTTTGCCTAATTCCTTTAAGACATGGTCTTTCACTAAATGGGAAGGTCACCGTTTAGTTCAGCTAGGCTAGCCAGTCATGGAGCTCCCAGGATCCGCCTTTCTCTGACCCCTGAGGCACATAGGGCTTTGAACTCAGGTCTTCCTGCATGAACAGCAAGTGCTTTTATTGCTACTGAGCTATCTCTCATAATAGGCAGGGGTGGGGAGGCAGAGACAGACAGACAGACAGCGATTCTCTTGTTTCATGTTTCTGATTATGAGGATGTCAGCCTTACATATACATTCTCTTTTTGAACGAAGTGCAGTTGGGGTTTAATAAGGATTTCTAAACATAGGCTTAGGCAGCAGAGTTAAGAGAAGAGAGGAGCTCAGAGGAAAATAAGACACAACTGAGAGCACTGGAGTGGCCTTCGTCAGGAGTGCAGAAAGTCAAATGTACCCAGGCAACAAATGTGAGTATGGACTTTCTTCAGAAGGGAGTTCATATAGCTGAGGCTGGCTTTAAACTTCTGGTCCTACTATCCCTGCCACCTAAGTACTGGAGTTAGCAGTATGTGCCACCATCAGTGGTTTATGTTGGTGCTGACATTGTACACGGTAGGTGAGCATTCAGCCAACAGAACGATATACTGGTACAGTTCCAGTCACCGCTACATGATATGACTAATACTCATAGTATACGTGCTATGCATACTATGTGTGTGTGTGTGTGTGTCGGTGTATGTGTGTCTGTATGTGTGTGTGTATGTATATGTCTGTGTATGTGTGTGTGTGTCTGTATGTGTGTCTGTGTGTGTATATGTCTGTGTATGTGTGTGTGTGTCTGTATGTGTGTCTGTGTGTATATATGTCTGTGTATGTGTATGTGTGTGTGTCTGTATGTGTGTCTGTGTGTGTATATATCTGTGTATGTGTGTGTCTGTACGTGTGTCTGTGTGTGTATGTCTGTGTATGTGTGTGTATCTGTATGTGTATATGTCTGTGTGTGCATGTCTGTGTGTGTATGTCTGTGTATGTGTGTGTCTGTGTGTTTGTGTGTGTCTGTGTGTGTATGCCTGTGTGTGTCTGTGTGTCTGTGTGTGTGTGTGTGTGTGTGTGTGTGTGTGTGTGTGTGTGTGTGTGTGTGTGTGTGTGTGTGTGTGTGTGTGTGATGGTGATGGTGACCTGGAACTTGATATATAGGAACCCATAGAGATCTACCTGCCTTTTCTTTTCTTTTTTTTTCATTATTTTATTTTATTTTTTATTTTGAGTTCTGGGATTAAAGGCTTACCCCACTTTATTCAGTTTGGTCATTATATTGTATTGTTTGGAGAATTTATTTTAAGTTTATATTTATTGTTTAGTTGAGACTCAAATTTGGGAGCTTATGAGATGGCTCAGAACTAAGAGCTTACTGCTCTAGCACAGGACTGGATTTCAATTCCCAGCATTCACAACTGGAGACTTCCAACTACTGTATAACCCAGGTCCAGAGGATGTGACAACCTCTCCAGGCCTTGATGTGCACATGCACACATTCAAACTCAGCTCACATTCTGGTTTTTGTTTTGTTTTTTGACAGAAGTCTCTCTATGTAGCCTAGGGTGGCTTTGAACCCATGACCCTTCTGCCTCTGCCTCCCCTGCATTGGGATGATTGCTGTGGGCCACCACACTCTGCTGCAGTGTTTACATTACCTGCACATCTGGATTATACCGGCTACATTTCAAGTGGTCAACAACCACACAGGGACTAATCCCAACCCTACTAGACAGCACATTTCTATACCACGGTTAACATCTGTTCATTCCCTGACCTTCTGCGGGTTTACTCCTACAACACACTTTGGTTGTTGTGCTGGCAAATAAGGTCTTTCTTGGCTCCTGTATGACTGACCTACATCTCTAACCCCCAAGACATTGGTTCCAACACCACCGTACAGATAAGAAAACCACAGCTCAGAGGGCTAAGGTAACTTACCCAAAATCACACAGCCAGGAAAATGGTGCCGCACAAATGAGACCAGTTTCCCTCACATACCTCTCTCCTAGTTGCAAGGCCTAAGGAATGGCATTTGGTATTTCCCAGACTGACACAGAAGCTTCCTTAGCTCCAAGTTTGTCTCTCCTGAGCCCACCGGCCGGCACTCCTCACACCTTGCCTGGGGGACACCAGGACTACCCCTTCCGAAGCCTGTCTGACCTTGTTGGTGCTCAGACAGCTTCTCTGGCTCCCGGGTGCCCCAGATATTCGTCTGAGAGGTCCTCCTTCTGCAGCCTACTCTGCACCCTCGCGCTGACCTCCAGGCACCATGGGAGCTCTCCTTAAGAAGCTCTGCATCCACAGCCTCCTCCCTTGGTGGCCTTCAGGACTGCTTCTCAGGGGAACCCCTGTTTGTGCCCCCAACCTCTCTGGAAGATCTTGGAAATTTTCTCCTGCAGGCCCAGCTGCTGGGACCACACCAGGTCTTACCACAGTAGCTACCCAGGATCTAACTTGGTGCCCATCCCCATTCTCCTGGGTCTCTCCCAGCATCTCCTCCACACCTTGAACACCGAGCATTGGCTGCCTCTTGAAAGGTGTCTGTAAAGAAGCCTGAGTTGCAGGGCCTGGTGGGATAAACCTACTAACCCAGCAGATCAGAGGGGGCTGGAGATGTGGCTCTGTGGTCCAGTGTCTCCCTAGGATCCCCTAGTGAGGGGCTGGGGTCATAGCTCAACTGGTGGACACTCCCTAGCATAGGGCCCTAGGCTCCAAACCAAGTGCTGGCAATTACAAAATAAAACAAAAAACCTCCCACAAAACAAATAAGCAACAACAACAACACTGCACCAGGAGGAGAGAGAACTTTTGGCTGGAAAAGGCACTTGCCACCAAGCCTGACCACCAGAATTCTATCCCTGATACCTACATGGTGCAAGGAGAACAAACGCCCCTAACCTCCCTTCTGACAGCCACACAAACCCTGTGACACCCGGAGCACACACACAATAAAGACATATATTTCAGAGTTGACCTAGCCTAGATCCGTTCCTCCCCGTTTCCTCCAGCCCCCAGCCCTTCTCTGGGACAGACAGGTAGGTGGTAGCTGGGTTTGATCCTGAGCCAGCTGCAGCCACTCAGCAGTGTTACATGGTGGAAGGGCTGGACCAACAGGAAGGAAATGGGTGACTCTGAGCATGAAGGTCCCCTGCACGGGGCTTTCTTCCCTCTGCACACTCTATAGTGCCTTCTGCTCGCCTGAGAGACCGTGATAGAATATTCTCACCGGCCACAGCAGCTGCCACAGTGAACACCGACCACATCAGACAATCAAGGCACCTCTCACCAGCTTGGTCCCAAAAGTACTGGGGACCAGCAAGATGGCACAGCAGTCAAAGGTGCTTGCCACCAAGTCTAACAGTCTGAGTTTGACCCCCAGGACCCAGGATGTTCTCTACCTCCACACAGGTGCCCCCATACACCCACAAGTAAATAAAAATAACTTTAAACAAGTCCTGGGCTTGATAACCCACTGCATGGCACCACACGCACGCAACTTCTATGTGTTTTCAGGCACAAATGCTTAACTGGACAAACACCTTTTCCTCTCTCTCTCCCTCCCTCTCTCGCTCTCCCTCTCTCTTTTCTTAAATAGAAAAAGACACAGAAGTTCAGAGAATCTGAATTATTTTCCACACTGTAGGAGGGCTGGGCCTCAAACTCAACTGTGATTTAACAGAGTTGGGCTCTTGGGCTGGCGAGATTGCCCAGTGGGTAGAGGTGCCTACTTCAGAAGACCGGATGAAGTAAGTGTTCTGGACTCACAGAAAGGTGACAAGGACAGAGAGCTGAGGTTTTCCTGGTTGTTCTCTGACCTCCATCCACATGCTATGGTGCATGTACACACCCACACACACACTCACACTCACACACACACTCACACACACATACACACCCCACACACACACACTGGCTGACCTGTTTTCTCTTCTCTCTGTCTGTCTGTCCATCTGTCTGTCTCTTCTGTCTCTGTCTGTCTCTGTCCTCTGCTCCCAGAAACGCCTAGATCTTAATTAACCCCCTCTGCTTCTCCTCCTCCTCCTTTTCCCCTAAGCCAGACCAGGTCTCCCAGCTCTGGCTATGCCCAAAGCCAGGACTTGGAGAGCCTTCCCAGGTCTGATAATCCACTTTCCCCATTTGCCCAGTAGGGATAGCCTTAGTCCCTCAGGCCTGTGGCCATGCGGAAGGGAGGAGAAAAGGGTTGGCTTCAATAAGAGAAGGCCTGCCCGCCTGAGCTGCCACCCAGGACAGCTGGTGAATGGGCCATTTAAGCCCACCTGAATTCTCAGGAAAATGTGGCAATAAGTCAGAGCTACCAGACTTTCACAGGGTCCATCTAGTCACAAGAGGGGAGTTCCAGAGCTTTCCCCTCACCTCACTATGGCCACCTGCCACACAGACCCCTATAACAGTGAGCGTTCTAGCCCGCTGCTGTAGGTATGTCGGTTTGTAAATGGTTGAGCCCAGAATACTGAACCTGAAAAAAAAAGGGCTTACTGTTTATACAAAAAACGTATACACCTAGAGAACATTAGTCACATACAGAAAGTTCATGCATAAACCACACCCGCATATCACATACAAATCCCCTCGGACCCAGTAGGTCCTTCCCTACCTCCAGTCAGGGCCCTTTTTCAACTACAGCTATCTAAAGTACACATCAGGTTGTTTGCAAACCACCTATTAAATCTACAGAGCCAACCTGACATACCTAGCCTTTCTCCTGCTTAAATACACCCACTCAGTGTCTCTGCCATCTTCTGCCCTGACAGAATCAACAGCTCCCTCATATGATAGATGTGTTTAGACTCACATAGCCCCCCCCCATTTTCAACCGTAGAACACAGAAGGTTGTATGACAACAATTCTTTGATTTTACTTATTTACTGAGTCTCTCGTAGCCCAGGATAACCTTGAACTCACAGAGATTCTCTTCTTTCCACTCCTGAGCTCGGACCCAGGTGGCCGTAGCCCCGGCGTCGCCATGTGACATGACTACAGCCATGTGCCACCATACCTAGTTTATTCGTTGCTTGGGATGGAACCCAGGGCTTTGTACATACCAGACAAGCACTCTTCCAAGCACGGCACAGCCTTAGCGGGTTAATACAAATCATTGTACTACAACATGTATGAAACAGACACTTTACAAATAGATGACCTCACAAATCTAGACACCTACGGACAGAGGTGGTCACACGAATCCATCCATTCACACGTGCTCTCTAGCAAGTGGATACAAACACATTCGTTTTCTTTTTAAACTAGGACAGGGTCTTGCTGTGTAGCCCTGGCTGGCCTAAAGCTCACTGTATAAACCAGGGTAGCTAGCCACAAACTCCATATGCATGCGGAGTTTGAGAGCTCCATTTGCATATGTGTGGATCAAAAGCCTGTGTGGACATCCACGACAGTGGGTCCCTAAGCCTCTCCAGGGTCCAGGAGTGAGCAAGAACACACACACACACACACACACACACACACACACACACACACACACACACACACACAAAAACACACACAAACGAGGGAACGCAAACAGGCACATGCGTTCCTCTGCAGCCCTTCCCTCATCCGCCATCACCGCCGCCCTTTGCCGCAGGAGGACCCGTGGAATCGTTAATGTCAGTGCGGACCCGTGTGGACTCAGGAGCCAGAGAGAACTGAGTCCAATCTGGGGGCGGGGCGCACCTGGGATCCGCCCCGGGGCGGGGTCGACGCCGCGTCGCCAGCGCGCTCGGCCGCACCTGGTTCAGCGGCGCCTCAGCAGCTTTATTAGTAACAGCAGCAGCGGCGGCCGCGGCGGCAACCCGGATCGTGGTGGCGGAGGCTCTGCAGCCGCGCAGCGCAGCCCAGCCCATCGGAGCGCGCGGACCCAGGCGGCCGTAGCCCCGGCGTCGCCATGGTGGAAGCGGCGCCCGCGGGGTCCGGGCCACTGCGGAGGACTTTCTTGGTCCCCGAGATCAAGTCATTGGACCAGTACGATTTCTCTAGAGCCAAGGCGGCGGCGAGTCTGGCGTGGGTGCTGCGGGCCGCATTCGGGGGAGCAGGTAACCCGAGGGCCTTTGGGGAGGGGACCCTGGGAGCCAGGCTGGGGCGCGGCAGGTGCGGGGGGCGGGGCGCTAAGCCGGGGCCGTGGGAACAATAGCGTCGGGGCTGCCTAGGGTCCCCGAGCTTTCGGTCTTTGCTAAGCTGGGCCTCTAAGCTTCCTGCTCGGCCCGGGCCCTTGGACTTTGCCCGCCCGGGTCGCCGGAACGCAGTCGGGGGTGGGGCCGGCCAAGAGGCTGTGCGCCTTGGGACCCCGGGATCCGAGCCCCCAGGTGAGCGGGGTGGGGTTTGCAGAGCAATTTGGTATGTGGTGGGGGAAGGGTCTCCTGGTACAGTCCTCTGCTTCCCGCCTCCCACCCCGATTCCTCAGACCCCAAGGCCTAACTGCATGGCCAACTCCCCTTTTACACACAGCAGAAGCCTGTGATGATTCCCCGCTACCCCCACCTTCTCTGTCTTACCCCCAACGTATACACCGTGGCTTGGACTCCCCAAGGAGCGTTTTTTTAAGAGCTCAGATCTACAGCTCTGTGCCTGGGTCACAAACCCTGCCTTGCCGCTGGCCTGTGTGTGTGTGTGTGTGTGTGTGTGTGTGTGTGTGTGTGGTGTCTAGGACCCTCTCTTGCGTCTTGATGGCCCTGGTGAAGGCTGGTAGTTGTCACTTACTGCCACATTTTCCTGAGGATTCAGGTGGGCATAAATGGCCCATTCACCAGCTGTCCTGGGTGGCAGCTCAGGCGGGCAGGCCTTCTCTTATTGAAGCCAACCCTTTTCTCCTCCCTTCCGCATGGCCACAGGCCTGAGGGACTAGGGCCATCCCTACTGGGCAAATGGGGAAGGTGGATTATCAGACCTGAGAAGACTGGGAGGCCAGGCCTAGCCTTGGGAACAACAAGGGTTAATTAAGGTCTAGGCCTTACTGGGAGTAGGAGAAAGAGACATGCACAGAGACAGAAAAAGACAGAGACAGTTGGCAGAGAGAGAGGAGAGAAGACAGGACAGCCTGTGTGTGTGTGTGTGTGTGTGTGTGTGTGTGTGTGTGTGTGAGAGAGAGAGAGAGAGAGGGAGAGAGAGAGAGAGAGAGAGAGAGAGAGAGAGAAGCCCTGCCTTCCTACTGATCTTGGCACTAACTGGGTGCAGCCCCTCCCCCACCCCACTGCCTTCCCAGACCAACCTGTTCTGGGTGTGGGTCTCCTGTGACAGCTGTCCATCAGTTGCTTCTACCCAGTCTTGACTTTTCCACTTTCTATTAGTCTCTCACACTTGCACTCTTCCCTGTGTGGCCTCTGACACCTGCACACCCCCAGGGATTTGCAAGAGAAAGAAAAGACTTGGGAGTTGGAACCTATGTCCCAGCCCCTCACGTGCTGCAATAATTGGGTTAGAGAGACTGGCTTTGTGAGCTTTTTAATTTTGATTTTTCATCATTACGAGTGTGTGTGGGTGTGTACATGCACCACAGCATGTGGATGGAGGTCAGAGAACAACCAGGAAAACCTCAGCTCTCTGTCCTTGTCACCTTTCTGTGAGTCCAGAACACTTACTTCATCCGGTCTTCTGAAGTAGGCACCTCTACCCACTGGGCAATCTCGCCAGCCCAAGAGCCCAACTCTGTTAAATCACAGTTGAGTTTGAGGCCCAGCCCTCCTACAGTGTGGAAAATAATTCAGATTCTCTGAACTTCTGTGTCTTTTTCTATTTAAGAAAAGAGAGAGGGAGAGCGAGAGAGGGAGGGAGAGAGAGAGGAAAAGGTGTTTGTCCAGTTAAGCATTTGTGCCTGAAAACACATAGAAGTTGCATGCGTGTGGTGCCATGCAGTGGGTTATCAAGCCCAGGACTTGTTTAAAGTTATTTTTATTTACTTGTGGGTGTATGGGGGCACCTGTGTGGAGGTAGAGAACATCCTGGGTCCTGGGGGTCAAACTCAGACTGTTAGACTTGGTGGCAAGCACCTTTGACTGCTGTGCCATCTTGCTGGTCCCCAGTACTTTTGGGACCAAGCTGGTGAGAGGTGCCTTGATTGTCTGATGTGGTCGGTGTTCACTGTGGCAGCTGCTGTGGCCGGTGAGAATATTCTATCACGGTCTCTCAGGCGAGCAGAAGGCACTATAGAGTGTGCAGAGGGGAAGGAAAGCCCCGTGCGGGGGACCTTCATGCTCAGAGTCACCCATTTCCCTTCCTGTTGGTCCAGCCCCTTCCACCATGTAACACTGCTGAGTGGCTGCAGCTGGCTCAGGATCAAACCCAGCTACCACCTACCTGTCTGTCCCAGAGAAGGGCTGGGGGCTGGAGGAAACGGGGAGGAACGGATCTAGGCTAGGTCAACTCTGAAATATATGTCTTTATTGTGTGTGTGCTCCGGGTGTCACAGGGTTTGTGTGGCTGTCAGAAGGGAGGTTAGGGGCGTTTGTTCTCCTTGCACCATGTAGGTATCAGGGATAGAATTCTGGTGGTCAGGCTTGGTGGCAAGTGCCTTTTCCAGTCAAAAGTTCTCTCTCCTCCTGGTGCAGTGTTGTTGTTGTTGCTTATTTGTTTTGTGGGAGGTTTTTTGTTTTATTTTGTAATTGCCAGCACTTGGTTTGGAGCCTAGGGCCCTATGCTAGGGAGTGTCCACCAGTTGAGCTATGACCCCAGCCCCTCACTGGGGGATCCTAGGGAGACACTGGACCACAGAGCCACATCTCCAGCCCCCTCTGATCTGTTGGGTTAGTAGGTTTATCCCACCAGGCCCTGCAACTCAGGCTTCTTTACAGACACCTTTCAAGAGGCAGCCAATGCTCGGTGTTCAAGATGTGGAGGAGATGCTGGGAGAGACCCAGGAGAATGGGGATGGGCACCAAGTTAGATCCTGGGTAGCTACTGTGGTAAGACCTGGTGTGGTCCCAGCAGCTGGGCCTGCAGGAGAAAATTTCCAAGATCTTCCAGAGAGGTTGGAGGCACAAACAGGGGTTCCCCTGAGAAGCAGTCCTGAAGGCCACCAAGGGGGGAGGCTGTGGATGCAGAGCTTCTTGAGGAGAGCTCCCATGGTGCCTGGAGGTCAGCGCGAGGGTGCAGAGTAGGCTGCAGAAGGAGGACCTCTCAGACGAATATCTGGGGCACCCGGGAGCCAGAGAAGCTGTCTGAGCACCAACAAGGTCAGACAGGCTTCGGAAGGGGTAGTCCTGGTGTCCCCCAGGCAAGGTGTGAGGAGTGCCGGCCGGTGGGCTCAGGAGAGACAAACTTGGAGCTAAGGAAGCTTCTGTGTCAGTCTGGGAAATACCAAATGCCATTCCTTAGGCCTTGCAACTAGGAGAGAGGTATGTGAGGGAAACTGGTCTCATTTGTGTGGCACCATTTTCCTGGCTGTGTGATTTTGGGTAAGTTACCTTAGCCCTCTGAGCTGTGGTTTTCTTATCTGTACGGTGGTGTTGGAACCAATGTCTTGGGGGTTAGAGATGTAGGTCAGTCATACAGGAGCCAAGAAAGACCTTATTTGCCAGCACAACAACCAAAATGTGTTGTAGGAGTAAACCCGCAGAAGGTCAGGGAATGAACAGATGTTAACCGTGGTATAGAAATGTGCTGTCTAGTAGGGTTGGGATTAGTCCCTGTGTGGTTGTTGACCACTTGAAATGTAGCCGGTATAATCCAGATGTGCAGGTAATGTGAACACTGCAGCAGAGTGTGGTGGCCCACAGCAATCATCCCAATGCAGGGGAGGCAGAGGCAGAAGGGTCATGGGTTCAAAGCCACCCTAGGCTCTTTATAGAAGCCTCCATCCAAAGAAGATAAAGTAAAAGCAACCTAGTTCAGGCCGGGCATGTGGCTCCGCTGAAAGAGTTGTTTCCTTCTCTGTTCAAAGCACTGAGTTTCAGATCTAGGACCAGAGAACCTGGGCAGGGGAGACCACACCTGTCACCTTGGTATTTGGGTTGTGGAGGCACAAAGATCAAAAGTTCATCTCATCTTTAGCTAAAATGAGCATTTGAGGCCAACCTAGGCTTCAAAAAGCTTTATCTCAAAAACAAAAACAGGGGTTGGGGATTTAGCTCAGTGGTAGAGCGCTTGCCTAGCAAGCGCAAGGCCCTGGGTTCGGTCCCCAGCTCCGAAAAAAAAAACAAACAAACAAACAAAAAAAACAAAAACAAAAACCACAAATCAAATATTCTGTGAATGATTCGCCATTATATACTGCAGTGGTTTTAGAATGGAATTGGACTGAGAAAACTGTCACCAAATTATAGTCCTTCTTTCTGCTCTTAAGTTTTTACTATCATTATATTTTGTCCTTTTATTTATTTGGTTTTGTTTTTAAGATTTATTTATTTATTATATATGAGTACCCCATTGCTGTCTTCAGGCACACCAGAAGAGGGCATCAGACCCCATTACAGATGGTTGTGAGCCACCATGTGGTTCTGGGATTTGAACTCAGGACCTCTGGAAGAGCAGTCAGTGCCCTTAACCACTGAGCCATCTCTTATTTTGAGTTTTGAGATAGGGTTTCTACATAACCTTGGCTGTCCTGAGGCCAGCCCTGTAGACCATGCTGGTTTGAACTCACAGAGACCCCCCTGCCTCCTCCTCTTGAGTGCTGGGATTAAGTGCGCTTTCCATCGTTGCTCAGCTCAGTGTTTTAAATCCTTTTTTTTTCCGAATTTATTTCATGTGTATGTGCACATGCATGCATGCCATGTGTGTACCATGTGCTGTGTTGCAGCAGGGTCAGAAGCCAATTACTTTCAGGGTCTAGTTCTCTCTTTCCACCATGTGGGTTTGGGAGATTAAACTCAAGGTTGGTTAGGTTTAATGTCAGATGCCTTCGCTTACTGAGCCATCTCCCTGGTCCTTTTCATTTTGTTTTGTTTAGATAGCCTGGACTATTGTAGAGTATAATACCATCTCAGAACACACTACATAGACCAAGCTGACACTGAACCTGCCTTCTTGCTTCAGCCTTCCAAATACTGGGGTTGCTGCTGTTACCTCGCCTGGCAGTTTTGTCTTTTTGAAATGATCTCACTATATAGTCTGGGTGGCCTTGAACTTGTGACCCTCTTGCCTCTGATCCCTGAGTGTGGCACCATGCCCTGCTGAGTATCTCTACGTTGAAGGAAAATGATACTGACAGTCATGTATAGTGGCTAGTGCTTATGCTCAACCTCACACAGTACTACCCTTCATCTCTCATCCCGAGCGTCAGTCAAGTGGAAGGACACTGGTGTAGAACAAGTGCTTAATGTCCGTCTGAGACAAGGCTGTAGATGTTCCTCAGTTGATAGGGTGCCTGCCTGGCGTGCTCAAGGCTCTGGATTTAGTCTCCAGCATGGCATAAGCTAGATGTGGGGACACTTAGATGGCTGTAATCCTGACATTGGTGAGGTGGAGGCCGGATTGGGTGTTGGTGTTTGTCCTTGGCTGTGTAGCAAAGCCTGAGGCTGGCCTGAGCTGCATGAGACCTTGCCTCAAAACAAAATGAGGCACAAGTCGGTGAGAAGCGGTTCTGGGTCATTTTTCTTCCTCAGAGAAAGTCCTTACATTTTGCTCTAGGGAACAGGAAGTGGTCATGGCTGAGCCTGAGAGGACACTGAGTATATGAGAAAGGTCAGGGTGATATCGGGAGGTTGACTGCAGCATGGGGGCAGGTAAAGTCAGGAAAGACGGTGACTTATCACTAGGATGTAGACTGGGGGACGGTAGTGGGAGGTGCCGGGGTAGCGGAGCAGTAGGACGCATCCTGGTGTGCAGCTGTGGCAATCAGATGGTCACACAAGCCTCCACAAGGTGGGGTGGGGCTTGTCCCTTTGGAATAAGATAGCAGGAGGAAGGCTTCTGGGAGGAGGTACTGGGCACAGAGCCCAGGTGCATTGTGGGCCCGTGGGTGTGTGTTTGGCGGCTGCTGTTGGCCTTGGGGAGGCTAGGAACAGGAGAACAGGAGCTGGGTCTAGGATGGAAGCCAGGGCCCCACGAGGTTGAGGCAGGGGGAAGAGATAAGGCCATGGAGGCAGAGGGCAGGAGGAGGTGAGTGAAAGGGAAGTCAGGACCCCAAGACCACGTTCTCAGCACCAAAGATATTTGTTTGTCCCAGAGGGACAGAGTGCAGGAATAAAGGACAAAGAGGAGGTAAAGAGGGAGAAGGGGAAGGGGACAAGGGAAACAAAGAGAAGACAGGCGTGGCCCACAGACAAATGGTTTATAAAGGTAAAGGGGGAACCCTGTGTTAAGACGAGGCTTAATTTTAATTAGACAGGTTAATTAGGGCAGCCACAAGGGGGCTTTTGATTGTTGTACTTCGATACTTCGATTGCTGGACCTTGGTAGTCAGCCTCAGGAAGAGGAATTGGCCAAATAAGGGCACAGGCCTTGGGGGCCAGCTTCCGGAATGTGATCCAGGGGTTTTTAGCAAGGCAGAGAGAATGGGGGAGAAGGGCAAGGTTTGCTATGCTCAGCCAAGATCGAGCTGGCCAAAGTCCCTTCAGTGAGTCTTCAAATTCTTCTTCATCTTTCTTTAAAAATTTTAAAGTTTCATTAAAAACGTGTGTGTGTGTGTGTGTGTGTGTGTGTGTGTGTGTGTGTGTGTGTGTGTGTGACAATGCTGCACCTCTTGTGGCACACAAGGTCAGAGGGCAACTTTTGGAAGTTGGTTCTCCCCTCCCTCCATCATGGGTGGCCTGGACATCAAACTGAGGTTGGGGTAGATGACAAGTGCCTTTACTTGCCCAGCCATCTAGCCGACTTGAAACCCCTCATCTTTCGAAGAGCAAAGCTAAGAGCAGGTAGTCGCACCCAGCTCTCCATAGGAGTGCAGTCCTTAGTGGGAAGGTCAAGTGCAGCTTTTGGGTGCGTGGAAGGAGATGTGGCAAGAAGGGGTTTCTGTTAATGAAGCCAGATCCTTATGTCAAGTGTTCTCTTAGGAGCCTGACTGTGAAGAACTGTAGGGGGTTGGTCGGGTGCTGCTTGTATTCAGATGCTAAATTCTGTACCCCAAGAGCTGGTTGCTCCAAGAAGACCGGATCCTCACATATACCCATTTTGTTGTGTGAACCTTGTCCCCCTCCCCCCACGTTATCCCTGATTGGTTAATAAAGATGCCTACATCCTGGGCTGGGCAGAAGAGAGATGGTGGGAAGGTTTCAGGGCTTGGGTTCTGAGGCAGAGACCAGGTTGGAGAGGGAGGAGGAAGAAGGAAAAGTTGCCATGGGGTAGGCGGATCGTGACCTCACGGCCATGAAGGCCGGCTGTTGGAAAGTTATATGGCAAGATATAACATGGCAAGTTATATCTTGGGGTTATTGACAGAGATATAGTGAAAAATAGCTTTGAGGGTTGATAATCTGCCCACCGCTAATGCTTTAAGACTTATTATAAATATGGAAGCTTTTATGTCCTTTATTTGGGAACTATACGGCCTAAGTGGGGTAAAAACCCCCAAATAGTATTTACCACAACAAAGTCCGAATGGTCTGTTTACTTATTTATTGTATGTGAGTACACTGTCACTTCAGACACCAGAAGAGAGCATTGGACCCCATTACAGATGGTTGGGAGCCACCACGTGGTTGCTGGGAATTGAACTCAGGACCTCTGGAAGAGCAGTCAGTGCTCTTAACCGCTGAGCCATCTCTCTAGCCTGGTCGGATGTGCCATGTTCTACCCTGAAGCCCTTGCTTCAGCATTTCTCTCACCTACGTTTTTACACATGCATAGCAGCTGGGCTGATGGAAACAGGGCTTAAGGCAGTCCCTGATCAAGTGATCTTACCCTAACTTCAGGAGTTCTTCCTGTTTTTTTCCTTTTTTTAGAAAGATACTTTGTTCTTTGACAATTTGATACACATATCTATACAATGTTTTTTTGTGCCAGCCACCATCAACTTTCCTCCAGTGTTTTTTTTTTTTTTTTTTTTTTTTTTTTTTTTTTATCCAGGAAGTTTTGAGATAGGGCCTCAGTCTGGAAGGATTTGTAGTCCAGGTTGGCCAGGAAGTTAATGTACCCCAGATTGACCCCTGAGCTTTCAGCATTTTTCCTGCTTCAGCCTCCTCAGTGCTAAAATTACAGGTGTTACCTGTCACACCCAGCTGGTCTCCCCCGCCCCCAGTAACTTTACTATAGTGTGTGTGAGGAGGGTTGCTCGCTGTGGTGCCTGTGTGGAGGTCTACAGTGTGTGTGAGGAGGGTTGCTCGCTGTGGTGCCTGTGTGGAGGTACAGTGTGTGTGAGGAGGGGTGCTTATGTGGTGCCTGTGTAGAGCTCTACAGTGTGTGTGAGGAGGGTTGCTCGCTGTGGTGCCTGTGTGGAGGTCTACAGTGTGTGTGAGGAGGGTTGCTCGCTGTGGTGCCTGTGTGGAGGTCTACAGTGTGTGAGGAGGGTTGCTCGCTGTGGTGCCTGTGTGGAGGTCTATAGTGTGTGTGAGGAGGGTTGCTCGCTGTGGTGCCTGTGTGGAGGTCTACAGTGTGTGTGAGGAGGGTTGCTCGCTGTGGTGCCTGTGTGGAGGTCTACAGTGTGTGTGGAGGTCTACAGTGTGTGAGGAGGGTTGCTTGCTGTGGTGCCTGTGTGGAGGTCTACAGTGTGTGTGAGGAGGGTTGCTTGCTGTGGTGCCTGTGTGGAGGTCTACAGTGTGTGAGGAGGGTTGCTCGCTGTGGTGCCTGTGTGGAGGTCTACAGTGTGTGTGAGGAGGGTTGCTCGCTGTGGTGCCTGTGTGGAGGTCTACAGTGTGTGTGAGGAGGGTTGCTTGCTGTGGTGTCTGTGTGGAGGTGTACAGTGTGTGAGGGGGGTGGCGCGCTGTGGTGTGTGTGAGGAGGGTTGCTTGCTGTGGTGCCTGTGTGGAGGTCTACAGTGTGTGTGAGGAGGGTTGCTCGCTGTGGTGCCTGTGTGGAGGTCTACAGTGTGTGTGAGGAGGGTTGCTCGCTGTGGTGCCTGTGTGGAGGTCTACAGTGTGTGAGGAGGGTTGCTCGCTGTGGTGCCTGTGTGGAGGTCTACAGGTGTGTGTGAGGAGGGTTGCTTGCTGTGGTGCCTGTGTGGAGGTCTACAGTGTGTGTGAGGAGGGTTGCGCGCTGTGGTGCCTGTGTGGGGGTCTACAGTGTGTGAGGAGGGTTGCTTGCTGTGGTGCCTGTGTGGAGGTCTACAGTGTGTGTGAGGAGGGTTGCTCGCTGTGGTGCCTGTGTGGAGGTCTACAGTGTGTGTGAGGAGGGTTGCTCGCTGTGGTGCCTGTGTGGAGGTCTACATTGTGTGTGAGGAGGGTTGCTCGCTGTGGTGCCTGTGTGGAGGTCTATAGTGTGTGTGAGGAGGGTTGCTCGCTGTGGTGCCTGTGTGAGGTCTATAGTGTGTTGGGAGGAGGGTTGGTCTGGACTGTGGAGGTGTGTGTGAGGAGGGGTTGCTGCTGTGGTGCCTGTGTGGAGTTTACAGTGTGTGAGGAGGGTGCTGTGTGGGGAGGAGTGTGTGAGGAGGTTGCTTGAGGGCCTGTGTGGAGGTCTTGTGTGTGAGGAGGGTTGCTTGCTGTGGTGCCTGTGTGGAGGTCTATAGTGTGTGTGAGGAGGGGTTGCTTGCTGTGGTGCCTGTGTGGAGGTCTATAGTGTGTGTGAGGAGGGTTGCTCGCTGTGGTGCCTGTGTGGAGGTCTATAGTGTGTGTGAGGAGGGTTGCTTGCTGTGGTGCCTGTGTGGAGGTCTATAGTGTGTGTGAGGAGGGTTGCTCGCTGTGGTGCCTGTGTGGACTGTGGTGCCTGTGTGGAGGTCTACAGTGTGTGTGCGCGGAGCTTTTCTCGCTGTGGTGCCTTTGTAGGGGGGTATAGTGTGTGTGGGGGGGTTGTGCTGTGGTGTTGTTTCTCTCTGTGTGTGGCTGTGTGGAGGTCTACAGTGTGTGAGGAGGGTTGCTCGCTGTGGTGCCTGTTTGGAGGTCTACAGTGTGTGAGGAGGGTTGCTCGCTGTGGTGCCTGTGTGGAGGTCAGAGGCTAACAGTGCAGTCGTTAGTTTCTTCTTCCCACGTGGGTCTGGAGAGTGACCTTAGGGTCGTCAAGCAGCAAGTACCTTTTCCCACTTGGTCATCCCGTCTGATCTTTTATTTTTGCGAGTATGTGTTGGGGTAATCCGGGCTATGGCGCATAGATGAAGGTCAGAGGGTAACCTGTGGGAGTTGGTTCTTCCTGCTACCGTGTGTGTCTTGGAAGTGAAACCCGGTCAAGTTGTCTGGCTTTATGGCAATGTTGAGCTATTTTGTTGACCTTTTTTTTTTTTTTTTAAAGACTGGGGGTGGGGTGGGGCTCACTGTAGTCCTGGCTGGCCTCGCTTTCACCTCTTACGTGCTGCTATTACAATCAGGAACACGGGCCACCATACTCAGATCTGGGTGGGCTTTTTTGAATCAGGGTGTCCTAGCACAAACTGGCTTGTGACAGCTTCTGGCCTGGGCTGCTGTGAAGTTCATCCTTTCTCAGTTTCCCAAGGCTAGGATTACAACTGAGCGTGCCGGGCCTGGATCTCTTGTATCCTTCAAGTATGGTTTTCCTGGCTCAACTCCGTATTCTCCTAAGCCCCTACTCCTTATGTCCTCTGCTTTGAAAGTACCCCCAAGGTGGCACGCACCAAACTGAGCTCCCTCAATTTCCTCAAAGTACCTGCTCTCTGCCTGACTTTGGCGTGTATATCCTGTAGGTGGCCTCATGCCCATACCAGCCACTAAGCTGCCAGGAGGTATAGCGTTTGCTTAAGACCTGAGTTTGACCCTCATTCCTGGCATTGGAGACCCACGTAGCCTTAGGCTGTTCAGTTTCCTTCCCTGTACATTTTCTATAAAGCTAGTTTCCAGAGATAAGGACAGGGCTTGATGGTGCTTGAGAAGCACGTGGGAATCCCTGCGTTCTGTCACTATAATCTTAGGACTCCGGAGGTTAGAGTGGGAGGACCAGAAATTCAAGGTCATTCTTAGTGTGAGCATTCTTAGCAGTTCTGAGGCTAGCTTGGGATACATGCACCTCAACCCCCAAAAGCTAGACAAATAGGGGCAGGGGACATGAGATAGCTCATGGCAGAGGGACTTGCTGAGAAAGCATGAGGACTGGCGTTCGGAACCCCAGGATCCAGAGAAAAGGACTGGACAGACTATAACCTAAACTCTGGACACATAGAGCTGCGTGGATCCCAGAGGGTTCACGGGTCAGCTAGTTCAGCCGGAATGGCTAGGCCAAGGTTTAGTGAGAGATTCTGTCTCAAAACCCCAGTGGATGTGCTCAGCTGTCAAGAGCTCTTGCTACTCTCCTAGAGAACACTAGTCATTTCCCAGCTCCCTTGTCTGGTGGCTCACAACTAACTGTAACTCTAGCTTCGAGGGGGTGGAGGGGGGGTGGTCTGACTGATAACTACCCTCTTCCGGCCTCTGAGGGCATTTGTATGGTGCACACGCACACGTACACTCGCACACATCCCTGGCTTGTACCTGTGTGCCTGGCTCTGTAGTCCCCTTCTAGTCCACACCTTTGCTTCCTTGGGATCGTGTCTTTGTAGAAGGGTGAGCAGATGGGTTATGTGTTGATCCGACCTGCTGTGCCCCTCCTCAATGCAGAGCATGTGCCCCCGGAGCTGTGGGAACCCTTCTACACCGACCAGTACGCACAGGAGCATGTGAAGCCCCCAGTGACGCGGCTGCTGCTCTCTGCAGAACTCTACTGCCGGGCCTGGCGTCAGGCACTGCCACAGCTCGAGCCATCCCCCAGCCCCTCTGCACTGCTGGCCTTGCTGGCGAGGAGGGGCACGGTGCCCTCGCTACCTGAGCACCCAGTGCGTGAGGCTGACCTGAAACACCAGCCAATCCTCATGGTATGCTCTACTCCTGGTTAGCACACCTTCCTGCAATGTTTCTAGTACCTTGCCTCTACCTCCCTTCAGGCTCCACCCACTAATCCTGGTTACGCCCACCAAGTGGTTCCTCTAACCGTGCCCTCAAGCTCACCGCATTAGGTGTTGTTCTTCCAACCAGTTTTAGCTCCTCCCACAATGCTTAGCTCCCCTTATCAAGCCTACCACCATTTTCCAAGCCTAGCTTTTCGGTGGAGCTAAGGGCATCACACTCAGTTCTGCAGATCATTCCTGGCTCCTTCAAGTTGCTATACCCTTCTACTCCTCAAGCTCCTCTACTTCTGCCATTGGTTTCTCTAAATGGGCTGCTCTATTGTAAATCCTGGTGCCTTAGCTTCAAAACCTAGCCCATGTGTGGCCTCTTTCATAACTCTAGTTCTCAGGGTCCCACCCAGCCATCCCTGGCCTCATCGCCATTCCCTGGCCCCACTCCTCCCACTTCTAGGTTTTTCCTCTTCTCTGGGACTGGAGGCGGAAGTGTAGCTCCCTGCCTGGCCTTCTGGTCTCATCTTCCAGCATTTGCCCCAACAGGGAGCCCACCTAGCTGTCATCGATGCTCTCATGGTTGCCTTCTCATTTGAGTGGACAAAGACCCTGCCTGGTCCCTTGGCTCTGAGCAGTTTGGAGCACAAACTCCTTTTCTGGGTAGACACAGTAAGTAGGGTGGGGCCACGCCATGATGAGTGGAGACAGTGGCGTTAGCCAAGTGACCAGGCACTGACTTCTCTCTGACCCCTAGACTGTTCGGCGGCTGCAGGAGAAGACAGAACAAGAAGCAACCCAGCGTGCATCTCCTGCAGCTCCTCTGGATGGGGCTTCTCCAGCCCAGCCCTCGGTGAGGCTAGGGCAAGGGATGGATGGAAGGAAGGAGAGATGGATGGATGGATGGATGGATGGATGGATGGATAGCTGGATGGGTGGATGGGTGGGTAGGTGGATGGATGATGGATGGATGGATGGGTGGATGGATGGATTGAGGATGGATGGGTGGGTGGATGGATGGGTGGATGGGTGGATAGATGAATGGATGGATGGATGGTTGGGTGGATGGGTAGATGGATGGATGGATGGATGGATGGATGGACTGGTAGGTAGATGGGTGGGTGAATGGATGAATAGATGGATGGATGGGTAGGTGGGTGGATGAGTAGGTAAGTGGGTAGATAAATAGATAGATGGAATGGATAGGTGAATGGATGGGTAGATGGATGGATGGATGGATGGGTGGGTGCATGGATGGATGGGTGGGTGGATGGATGGATGGATGGATGGTGGATGGATGGATGGGTGGGTGGATGGATGGATGGGTGGATGGGTAGGTGGATGAGTGGATGGGTGGATGGATGGATGGGTGGGTGGATGGATGGATGGGTGGATGGATGGATGGATGGATGGATGGATGGATGGATGGATGGGGGTGGATGGATGGATGGGTGGATGGATGGGTGGATGAATGAATGATGGATGGATGGGTGGATGGATGGATGATTGATAGATGGATGGATGGGTGGATGGATGGATGGATAGGTAGGTGGATGGATGATTATGAGGCTGCTGAGAAGGGATGGGCTGCACTTCCTGGCCATTGCTGAGATTGAGGGTGGGCCTGGAGGTGACTCTCTTTTCCTCTTTTTCTCTGCACTTCTTATTGCACCGGCCCCTGCTGTCCCCTTCTCTGTCCCTCTGGCAATAGTGCCCCACACGCTGGTACTGGAAGCTGGTTCCTGTAAGTGAGGCTGTCTGTTTTGTCTCGTCTGCCTGTCCTGCTTGTTTCTGTCTTGTCTGTGTCGTTTCTGCTTGATAGCCTGCATCCTCCCCCACCCCCAGCTGTGAGCAATGGAGGTAGCACTCCAGCCCTGGGGACTGAGAGAACTCTTTGGAGCCTGAGATGGGGGGAATTGTTGTCATTAGCAAAGGAGGAGTTAGGCATGTCTGTAATCCCAACCCTTGGGAAGCTGAGGCAGGAGGATTGCAGATTTCAGGCCAGCCCAGGGTATGTCTGGAGACCCTATCTTAAATGAACCACAGGCAGACTGACAGAGAGGGGTGTAGCTGAAGAGACGCCTGTAATTCCAGCTCCAGGAGAGCAGCACCCTTTTCTGGCCTCCATGGGCACCATATGCACATGCATAGACCCTGTATACAGACACGTACATACACACATACAATAAAAACAAGTCTTAAACAAAAAAGCCCAAACCAGAAAGTAGATGAGCTTTTTTTTTTTTTTTTTTTTTTGGTTCTTTTTTTTTCGGAGCTGGGGACCGAAACCAGGGCCTTGTGCTTCCTAGGCAAGCGCTCTACCACTGAGCTAAATCCCCAACCCCGTAGATGAGCTTTTCATTAACTAAAAAGGCAGGGCCCCTGAGCCTGTTGTTAGGGTGAGAAGAGGGAGCCCCCTTGCCTACCAGGTACACAGGCAGTGACCTCAAATCGCAGATACATGGAAGAAGTCTTCTGGCCAAGGGAAAGATCCTCAGCTTCCCTAATTGGGTAGAATTTTGAGGTTTAGAAGATTTTCAATTCTCTCTCACTTCCCCTAACTAGCTGTGTGATCTTAGACCATGGTCTCAACCTCTCCTTGCTTCATATAACTTATCCCTGCAGCGTATAAATAAAGGGACAGTGTGGACTGGATAGGGGTCCCCACCTTTGCTCACTGCTTCTCCCTACCTGGGGTCTGGGTCGGGGGTGGATTATTCTGCCTACCTGCTTCTTTTGCATCCTCTCCCTAAGCCAGGGCCTGGGCTTGTCATGGGAGGCTGCTTTTGTGGGGTTCCTCAGGGCTGGGAGGAGCTAGATGGCCAAGGCTCAGGAACAGGGGTCAGTACTCTTCCTTTCCCCAGAGGGGGCTTTGGGGGCCCAGCAAGCCTTGCTGACGGCCGCTCCTTCCCCCCCCAGCACGCAATTGCCTTCTGTTTGAAGGAGTCGGGGAACAAACCCCCTATGGTAATGTATCCCCCTTCCCCAGGGTCTCAGGAGGCCCTGTCCCCAGCCCCCGCTGCTGGCCTGGCTGCTCGCAGACAAGTCTCTTGCTTCTGTCCCTCCCTTGCTCCAGGCTGGCCCTCCCTTCCCTCCTATTCTGGCTCTGGGGATCCTGAGCTTCCCACCCCTTCATGGCAGAAATCCCACGTTTCCCTATTCCATCCTGCATGCCTGCCAACCCGGACATGGCTGGCCTAACTACTAACCTCACTCCATTCCTGCCCACAGATTCGATACCGCAAGGACCGTGCCATTGCCCGGAGGGCCCCCTGCTTTCCAAATGTGACTACCCTTCAGGACCTGGCCAGTGGAGCAGCACTGGCTGCCACCATCCACTGCTATTGTCCCCAGCTATTACGACTTGAGGGTGAGTAGTGGGTAAGCCAGACCTGATCCTGGGAAGGCATCTCCAGTCAGCAGGACCAGTATGATTCAGTATCGAGCTAAGGTCTTACCTAGCCTAGGTCAGCCTTGACCTCGCTTTGAACCTCTCTGAGTGCTGGGATGACAGGTGTGTACCACCATGACTGGTTTATGTGGAGTGGGGAATGGAACCCAGTGCTCATGCATGCTAGGCAAGCACTCTACCCACTCAGCCACATCCCTGGTCCCTGAGTTCTGCTTCTAGAATCAGATCGTGCAGGTTTGGGTCTCTCTCCTCTCTGAGTTAGCTCAGTGACCATACACAAGTGTCTAAACCTCTCAGTGCGAGGTAGACTTCATGCTCACTGAAGGTGGTGGTCCACTTTAGGTGGAAACAGAGGCAGACTCTTGACTTCCTAAGACAGTGTAACATTTTCATTGAAGAAAAGAAATAAGTTCATCTAGAAGTATCTTTTGGGTCAAATGCAGTGCCTAAGGGCAATGATTGCCTAAGAAAAGAAACTTGTTACTGTTTTGAGACAGAGTTGCTCTGTAACCCAGACTGGCCTCAAATTCCTTCTCTTCCTGCCTGGAGATTACAGGTATGTGTTACTATATATCTGCCTAGGAAAAAAAAAGGTTTTTGTATTTCTGTTGTTGTTGTTGTTTGTTTGTTTGTTTAATTGAGACAGAATCTCATGTAGCCCAAGCTGGCCTCAAATTCACTATATAGCAAAGAATATCCCTGAACTTCTTATACTCTTGCCTCTACCTTCTAAGTATTAAGATTACAGTCATGTTTATGGGGTATTGGGGATGGAACCCAGGCTTTGTATGTTATATTGCAGGCAGGCACCCTTCTAACTGACCTGTATTCCCAGTCCTTTGGAGGATGTTTTTATTTGGTTTTTGTTTTTAAGATTTATTTTAGTTTTAAAAATATGTATATACATGTGTGGGTCTGTTTATGTCTGAGTACAGGTGAGTCTCAAAGAAGGTGCTGGATCCCCGGTAGCTAGTCTCATCTGATGTGGGATTGGGAACTAAACTCACATCATCTGCAAGAGCAGTATCTGCTCTTAACTGCCACGCTGTCTCTGCAGAACAAAGGATTCCCAGGAAGCTGGGAGATGGCTCAGTTGATAAGCTGCAAAACCATGAGGACCAGAGTTTGTTCTTAGCATCCATGTAAAAATCTCTGTCCAGCAGCGAGTGTCTATAATCCCAATTGCAGGAAGGTGGAGACAGGAGAATTCTGGGGACTTGCTGGCCAACTAGTAGAATCAGCAAGCACCAGTTTCCGTGTAAGATCCTACTTTGGAATCTAAGGTAGAGAGTGCATTGAGAAGGAAGACACCCACTGTTGACCTTGGTCTGCAGACATGTACACATATGTGCAGACATATACAGAGGACAAGAGAAAAAACAAAACTCTCGTGTTAAGTCTTAGAGGGTCAACGCATTGTAGTATGCATCTTACAAAAGGTACAAGACTTGGCTCAAAGGAGGGCTTCCCTGGAGCACCTGTCTTCTTTTTCATTGAGTTGGACACCCATATATCCTGTCCCCACAGAGGTGTGCCTCAAGGACCCCATGTCTGTGGCAGACAGTCTCTACAACCTCCAGCTGGTACAAGACTTCTGTGCCTCCCATCTTCCTCGGGGCTGCCCCCTATCCCTTGAAGACTTACTCTATGTCCCACCGCCCCTCAAGGTAAAGCCATTTTGGTGGTGTGGGGATGAGACTCGGGGCCTGAGGTCCTTATCCAGGGCTGCTCCACTAGTCAGCTGGTTTCCCTCGGGTTTGCAGGTCAATCTGGTGGTGCTGTTGGCTGAAATGTATATGTGCTTTGAGGTTCTGAAGCCTGATTTTGTTCAGGCCAAAGACTTGCCTGACGGACATGGTGAGCTCTGAGGACCTGGGCTTGCCCTGGGGTCAGAGGAGGGTAAAGGAACCCTGCTTTGCTTGACCTCTTTCTTTGCGCCCCTAGCAGCTGTCTCCCCCCGGAATACCGAGACTGTACCGTCTCAGAACAACAGCGGCAGCAGGTATGGGTCCCTGTTGGAGTGGATGCAGGGGCAGGGCTGGGGCTACCTGTGAGAGGGGACTGAAGGCTGATGTGTATCTGTTTGGCAGTTCTCCTGTCTTCAACTTCCGTCACCCGCTACTGTCACCTGGTGGTCCCCAGTCCCCACTCCGAGGATCCACAGGTGAAGAGAAAATATGGCTTCTATTACAGGAAACTTCAACCACAAGAATCCCCCAGCTGGGGGTTGGGGATTTAGCTCAGTGGTAGAGCGCTTGCCTAGGAAGCGCAAGGCCCTGGGTTCGGTCCCCAGCTCCGAAAAAAAGAACCAAAAAAAAAAAAGACTCCCCCAGCTGACTTCATGTTGAGTCCTCCAGTGGCCCTCACTGGGTCTTTCTGACTTCCTTTATGGCTAACTTCAAGACCCCTTGCATCAGTCAGGGGTGGGGTGGATACCTTTAATCCTAGCACTAAGGAGGTGGAGATTGGCAGTTCTCTGTGAGTTGGAGGTCAACCTGGGCCACATAGAGAGTTCCAGTCCAGCCAGGATTACACAGTGAGACCCAGTCTCAACAAAACAAAACAAAAGAGAAGACTCTTTGCATGATACCAAATAGCACCAACTGCTAATTGTTGTCATTTCATTTTAATTTTTAAATTCTATTATTGTTCTTATATGTGTGGGGGCGTATTTGCCTTAGTGCATGTGTAGAGGTCCAGAGAGGACACCTTGCAGGAATTAGTTCTCTCTGGTCACTGTATAGGTCCCCAGTACTGAACTCAGTTCATCAGGCTTGGAGGCAAGTGTCCTTAACCTGCCGAGCCATCTCATTGGTCCAGAAGAGACTACTAACTGTACTGCACAACACTGGGAGTTGGACCCAAGGCCCCACATATGCTAGGTCAGTGGTGCATCACTGAGCCATCCCGGACGTTCCAGCTGGCCATTCCTGCAAACCTAGCACAACCAAACACATAATGACCCATCAGTGACTCACCTGATGGCACTGCAGAGGCTGTCCCAGACACCAGCCAACCCCCAGATCAGTGGCCTCCCCCTGCACAGTGACCATTTACTGTCCCTCCCCAGGCTCCCTGAAGTCATCTCCATCCATGTCTCACATGGAGGCTCTTGGCAAAGCCTGGAACCGTCAGCTTAGGTGAGTATATCATATGGGAGGGACCCTGTGGCCTTGTACCAGGGATTGAGCTGATCAGGGCATGGCAGAGACCTGTCCCAGGGGCTGACCCTTCCCTCTGGCCGCCCAGCCGTCCCCTCTCCCAGGCTGTGTCGTTCAGCACTCCCTTTGGCCTGGACAGCGATGTGGATGTCGTCATGGGAGATCCTGTCCTGCTCCGCTCCGTCAGTTCAGACAGTCTGGGTCCCCCACGTCCTGCGTTGACATCATCGCGGAATTCTGCCCAGCCACCCCCAGAATCTGGAGACCTACCCACAATTGAGGAGGCCCTGCAGATCATTCACAGCGCCGAGCCCCGCCTGCTCCCTGACGGGGCTGCTGATGGCAGTTTCTACCTCCATTCTCCTGAGGGTCTCTCCAAACCACCACTGGCCTCCCCCTATCCTCCCGAAGGAGCCTCAAAGCCACTGTCTGATGGGCTCAACAAAGCACCCATCTATATATCCCACCCTGAGAACCCTTCAAAACCATCTCCCTGCTCAGCAGGAGAGACACTGAAACCACTGCCCCCGTCTGAGGGGTCCCCGAAAGCTGTGGCTTCATCCCCAGCAGCCAACAACTCGGAAGTGAAGATGACCAGTTTTGCTGAGCGTAAGAAGCAGCTGGTGAAGGCTGAGGCTGAATCGGGAACGGGGTCTCCAACATCCACTCCCGTAGCGCCTGAGGCCTTGAGCTCGGAGATGAGCGAGCTGGGTGCCCGGCTGGAGGAGAAGCGCAGAGCCATCGAGGCTCAGAAGCGACGCATTGAGGCCATCTTTGCCAAGCACAGGCAGAGACTGGGCAAGAGCGCTTTCCTGCAGGTGCAGCCTCGGGAGGCTGCAGGGGAGGCTGAGGAGGAAGCTGAGCTGGGCTCAGTTCCTGGTGGGGAACGGCCAGCAGGTGAGGGCCAGGGTGAGCCATCCTCACGGCCTAAGTCAGTTACCTTCTCTCCAGATCTGGGCCCGATTCCCCCAGAGGGCCTGGGGGATTACAACCGAGCAGTCAGTAAGCTGAGTGCTGCTTTGAGTTCTCTGCAGCGGGACATGCAGAGGCTCACAGACCAGCAACAGCGGCTTCTAGCCCCTCCAGAGGCTCCTGGACCTGCCCCACCACCTGCAGCCTGGGTCATTCCTGGACCTGCCACTGGGCCTAAAGCAGCATCCCCCAGCCCTGCCCGTCGCGCCCCAGCTGCCCGACGTAGCCCAGGGCCAGGCCCCAGCCCAACTCCCCGTAGTCCAAAACATGCAAGGCCGGCAGAGCTGAAGCTTGCACCTTTGACAAGGGTACTCACACCACCCCATGATGTAGACAGCCTCCCCCACCTACGCAAGTTTTCACCCAGCCAGGTGCCTGTACAGACTCGCTCCTCTATCCTCCTATCGGAGGGGACACCTCCCGAGGAGCCCACCACCAAGCCTGCCCTCATCGAGATCCCTCTAGCCAGCCTGGGGGAGCCTGCTGCTGAGGAGGAAGGAGATGGGAGCCCCCCTGGGGCTGAGGATTCCTTAGAGGAAGAGGCATCTTCTGAGGGAGAGCCCCGATCGGGGCTTGGATTCTTTTATAAGGTGAGTCACCTTGGCAGGTCGGAGGGAAAGGGTGAGCCAAGAGGTGGATGTCAGAATGGATCAGATGTCCGAATGGGGATGTCCTAGGGGTTGATAAGGGAGGTGGTAGGTGGTGGGTAGACATTTGGGGATGGAGCTTTACCAGTGAGTAGGTAAAATGACGCGTATCGGCTGATAGCTGACTAGGCAGTGGCTGGCTTGCCGGTTTCGTGGATGGATGAGTAAATGGGTGGGCAGGTGGTTTGGGAGGTGGTTAGATGGGTAAGTTAAATGGGTGAGAGGTAGGTATGTGACTAGTTTGGCTAGGTGGATGGAAAGGTAGGTGGATAGGCTGGATGAGGGATGGGTGGAAAGGTAGGTGGATAGGCTGGATGAGGGATGGGTGGATAGGTGGATAGGTCGGTGGATAGGTGGACAGGTCGGTGGATAGGTGAATAGGCTGGATGAGGGATGGGTGGGTAGATAGGTAGATAGGCTGGATGAGGGATGGGTGGATAGGCTAGATGAGGGATGGGTGGATGGATAGGTGGATAGGTCGATGGATAGGTGGTTGTTTAGATGGGTGGAAGACGGATTGATGTGGGTGGGTGGGTGAAGGATAGAGGGAAGGTTAATTTGTAGACAAGTATGAGCATATGGATGGATGAGTGGGTGATAGACAGGATGGACAGGTGTGGGTGGTCGGATAAACACCTGGTTGGCTAGGGTGATCCCCTTTCCTGACCTATCCTGTTTGGTCATCCTCCGTCTTCATGCCACTTGTGGCTTGGGCCACTGTATGGTGGTGTAAGTGAATAGTGCATGCTCTGTTCCTGCTGGTCTTCACTGTTCCACACCCAGTGTTTTGTTTGCTTTTCCTGTGCAGTGGGGGTTTTGACAGCTCTCTTGCCCTGAGGCCAGAAAGCCTGTCCACCGCTCTAGGCTCTGCTCCCTCATGACCTTACCTTAAATCATTTCCCTGGCTCAGTGTCCCAGCCTATTGGTTGGTTCTGGCCTCAAGGCCTTTGAACTTTCTAACCCATCTATCTAGAAAGTTCTCCTCACTTCTCTCTGAATGAGTAAGTCCCTCTCGTCCCTCGGCTGGGGTACTTCTAAGGAGACCCCAGAGTAGGATAGACTGCAGTACAGCGTGGCACTTCAAGCACATTTATAGCATTAAAGATCTGCTTCACTTGCTAGTCTTCCTCCTTTGGGTCGAGTGTGTTGTGTAGACAGCTCCCAGGGCTGTGCATAAAGTAGCCACCAGGTAAGTACTCTGAGGATTTTAGAAAGGTCAGGTGAGCCACAGGCTGGGTCGGTGCTAAAAGTCAGACTCCAGCTGTAGCAGAGAGTGGTCAGCTAAACTCCATGTCATCCTCCAGGACGAAGACAAGCCTGAGGATGAGATGGCTCAAAAGCGGGCTAGCCTGCTTGAGCGTCAGCAGAGGCGGGCAGAGGAGGCCCGGCGGCGGAAACAGTGGCAGGAGGCAGAGAAGGAGCAGAAACGGGAGGAGGCCGCGAGGTGAGGCTAGAGCTGGAATGAGGGGACCCCGGGCTTTTTTTTTTTTTTTTTTTTTTTTTTTTTTTTTTTTTTGAGCTGGGGACCGAACCCAGGGCCTTGTGGTTGCTAGGCAAGCGCTCTACCACTGAGCCAAATCCCCAACCCCGGGACCCCGGGCTTTGATATCGCCGTCCCAGTGCCCCTGTGTCTATTCGATTGCTCCCTTCTGTCTAATCTGCAGGCTGGCTCAGGAGGAGGCTCCGGGCTTGGCCCTTTCAGCTCCCGTAGCTCCTGCTGCTCCGGTGGCCACCTTGGCTCCTGCTACCCGAGCCATGGCCCCAGCTGAGGAGGAGGTGGGCCCCCGACGTGGGGACTTCACAAGACTTGAGTATGAGCGTCGGGCACAACTGAAGCTGATGGATGACCTTGATAAGGTGCTACGGCCCCGGGCCTCAGGGACCGGGGGACCAGGGCGGGGCGGGCGCAGGGCCACCCGGCCACGCTCTGGTTGCTGTGATGACTCGGCCTTGGCACGAAGCCCAGCCCGCGGCCTGCTGGGTGAGGACCCTGAGAGGAGGGGCCCTATGGTTGTGGAGAAAAGGGAGCGGCTGCTGGGATGCAGTGATGGGGCAGGGATTTGGAGTGGGCAGGATTTGCAGGGTGGTGAGGGTACCTTCCGCCCTTGGCTGGATAGTGAGGAACCCCCTTGGATGTGTGAAGATGCTACTACACAATGCTCCCTTCCCTGTAGGTATGTGGATAGGACTATGACGCTCAGGGCTAGGTTTGTGTGGAGTGGATGAGGCCCTGAGTTAAATCCCCAGCACTGTAGAATCACCATATTAAAGCAGACATCTGCCTGTCATCGCCATACTCAGGAATCTGAAGCAGGAGGATTTTGAGTTTGGTCCTACTGTAGCTATAGAGCATTCTGGGCCCATTTAGTCTACACACTGAGATCCTGCATCAACACTGAAACCAAGGGACACAGGCGTGCGTGCGCACACACACAAATATATGAAAAGGTTCAGAGGGTGGTGGCAGCTCAGTTGGCAGAGTGCTTGCCTAGCGTACACGAAACTTCAGGTTCCAGCCCCAGTATTAACCAGGTATGGTGTTATGGGCCTATAATCCTAGCACTCAGAGAGTAGAGACTGGAGATTTGGGAAATCAAGGTCATCCTCAGCAGATAGAAAGTTTGAGGTCACCTGGGCTGAAGATCTTTAAAAAGTAAAAGCTGGGCTGGAGAGATGGCTCAGTGGTTAAGAGCACTGACTGCTCTTCCAGAGGACCTGCGTTCAATTCCCAGCAACCACATGGTGGCTCACAACCCTCTATAATGGGATCCAATGCCCTCTTCTGGTGTGTCTGAAGACAGCCACAGTGTACTCATATAAATAAAAGAATTAAATGTTAGCAAGCCAACACAAAAAACCGAAAGGGTCTCAGGAGTGCCCATGGGCATTAGTGGAGGCCAGGGGCCTCAGGGATAACTGACTGGTACTGTCTCTTTCTAGGCTCCCGGCTCAGCAAGGTCTATTCCCAGTCCACGCTGTCTCTGTCTACTGTGGCCAATGAGGCTCCCAATAACCTTGGTGTGAAGAGGTCCACGTCTCGGTAAGCCTGGGCAAGGGGTCTCTCGGAGCCTCTTACCATACATAGCTACCTGGGGTCTAGAGTAGGATATGGCTGGACTGCTGGATGGAAGAGAGCACAGGTACACAGATGGTATTTGGGGAAACTGACTCAAGTCTGGAGAACATGCCCATGTGCAATATATGTGTATCGGAGGGTGAGCATATGGGACAGCATTGTATAGGCTTGTAGGAAGTGTGCAGTATATGTGGACCTCTCCTCTGCAGCCTCTGTCCTGGGAGGTGTCACACACCCGACCCCACCTTCATCCCTCTCCTCCTCTGCAGGGCCCCTTCTCCATCAGGCCTCATGTCGCCCAGCCGCCTGCCTGGCAGTCGAGAGCGTGACTGGGAGAATGGGAGCAATGCTTCCTCCCCAGCATCAGTGCCTGAGTACACAGGTAAGTGGGGCCGAGTACTGTGAGAAGTTAATGGTCTCCCTGCCTTTCCTCAACCCGTGCTCCCCCCACTGACTGACTGACTGCCCTCCAGGTCCCCGACTCTACAAAGAACCCAGCGCCAAGTCCAACAAGTTCATCATCCACAATGCCCTGTCACACTGCTGCCTGGCAGGCAAGGTGAATGAGCCGCAGAAGAACAGAATTCTAGAGGTGAGCCCACCACTGTCTGTGTGGTACTGGCGGGCGGGGCAGCAGGGCAGCGGTCCAGCCTGACCTGCTTCTTGCCACCGTCCCTCAGGAAATCGAGAAGAGCAAGGCCAACCACTTCCTGATTCTCTTCCGGGACTCAAGCTGCCAGTTTCGCGCCCTCTACACTCTGTCTGGGGAGACGGAGGAGCTGTCCAGGCTGGCAGGCTATGGGCCTCGCACGGTCACCCCTGCCATGGTCGAAGGCATCTACAAGTACAACTCGGACCGCAAACGGTTCACCCAGATCCCCGCCAAGACCATGTCTATGAGTGTAGATGCCTTCACTATCCAGGGACACCTTTGGCAAAGCAAGAAGCCCACCACACCCAAGAAGGGCAGTGGCACCCCCAAATAGCGCGCGCTTGGGCAGTGCACTCTGCGCTCTTGGAGGACAATGCATTGGTTACTCCTGGGTCCTGTCTGGTCATGCTGTGGGGGCTGAGCTGGGAGCTTCAGTGACTCAGGGCTCAGTTCAGTCCCCTTGTCTGTCCTCCACTTTCTTGAATAAAATAATTGAAAAGAGAAGCTGAGACATGGTCCTTCCTTCCTAAGCTCAAGTTTCTGTCTCATGCTTGCATAGCTCCACCTTGTCTTCTCTGCCCTTTTGCTGGCCCTGTGGTGGCTTCTGCCAAGGTCCATGGTGACCTTCCTGTTGGCGCTCCCTCCCTAGATGTTCTCAGCCACCTCTGAACTGACCTGGCAGGAAGCTCCACACCAGCTCTCCTCTCCTGGGCCTCCCCACCCCCACGTCTTCCTCCTCCGTGCGGCTGCATTTGGTGTGCAGCCAATTTCTAACCCAATCTCTCTCCTGTCGCCAACCGGCCTTCATTTCTGAGCTCAGTTACAGCTCGAGCTGGGGATTCTGTGTCCTGACTCAGAGTCGGCCCCTGTCAGAGGCTCCGGTTGCCACTGTAGATGCGGAGTTCGGATGTAAGGCTCACTGCAGCCTTGCATCCCAGACACGGCCAAACCATATGGAACTCACCTGCTAGAGCCACCCTCCAACATCCCCCAGTGCAAGCCAACAGCCTGTCTCCAACTGCGCCTGCTCACGTGGCAGCCTGTGTGACCGGCTCTACACACAAATCTGATTATGTCCCCCGATGCCAAAGCCCCTTAATGGTCCAGAGGCCACTAATGGCTTCCCAGAGCTTAAGCTGTAAGGGCTCCACCCTGGATGTGGCCTGTGTACCAGGCCTGGTTGTCTGGCCTTTAGCCAGAGACACAAGCACCTTGCTAGTAGGCTCCTGGGGCCTGTTACTACACGGAGGCACATGGGTCTGTGAAGTCCTAGAGCTGTGACTCCCACGTAAGTGAGGCTGGTGCCCCTTGGTTTCGGGCTCAAGGAGGGCAGGCCAGACAAGAGGCCTGGGGTGGGGCTGGGGAACTGGCCCTGCGGCGTCCAGAACTGGCTCTGCAGGATGAGGGCAGGTTGTCCACACGCCACATCCCCTGACTACTCCACCTCCTGTCCCAGCCAATCAGTGCAGAGATCCAGGCAGCTCTAAGCTAGCATGCCCTGGGGCACCTGGGCAGGCGGCAGGAAGGTTGAGACAGTGATGTACAAAGAGGGGTTGTATTAGAGGGGGAGTCATGGGGGAGAGACCATGGAGGGGAAAGTGTGGAGGCTTCAGTCTTCCTTTAGGCTCCCGAACACAGCAGCCGGCACACTCTGCTGTTCCAGTCGGACTTCTGTGGGGGAAAGTAAGGTCAAGGTGGGGGTGGGATGGGGAGGCCCATCTGCTTTAACCCTGGCCCTGGGGCTGGCCACTGACCATTGGGTTCCAGGTCCATCTCGTCCTCGTCCTCGTCCTCGCCCAGCTGGATTTCCTCAGGGTTGGCCTGCTGAGCCAGCTCTGCCAATTCCTCCCTGGAGGCATCACTCCTGGGGTTTGGAGAGGGAAGGTGGTGGCTGTCAGCTGCTTCAGTGGACCCCTCCTGCCTCCAGCAGCTTCTCTGGAACACCCCTTTCCTAAGAAGGACTGGTCACCCCCCTCCTGCCCTCACCTCACAAAGAAGATCTTGCTCTGGGCCCTGGGGGGCTGGTCCCGCTCTGCCTCAGCCGCTAGCTGTTCTGCTCTCTGTTCCAGCAGCTTCATGTCATCCATGCCGCTCTGCCCAGGAGCCAGGTCAGACACTGGGGGTGCGGGGCAGGCGGGGAGGGAAGGTCAGTGTCAGATCACAGGCCCTCTCCAAGGCACATTAGACCAGCCCCAGCCATTCTCAGGATTGGTTCCAAATGCTGGCAGAGCTAGGAGGCCTAGGCCAGGCGCTGAGTGCTCCGGGACAGGGCAGACACACTATTCCGCGTGGCCTAGCCATCATAGGAAGGGAAGGCTACAGCAGCTCACCTGTGCCCGTGGCACTGCCCGACACCTTGAGCATCTGCGAAGCCATGAAGTTGACCTGAGTGTTGTACGTGGCCTGCACACTCCGCCGTATCCTCAGCATCTCCCTGATGGTGTCCTCGTTGCCGTGCCGGACCTCAAAGTCCTTCCACGTTTGCCAGAATGCCCCAGTTGTCTGTGGTGGGATGCGGCACATCAGTGAGCCAGGTGCTTGGTACAGCATCCCCACTGCCCACCCTCCCCGCTGCGACACTGGGCACACCCTACCCGGGGATCACAGATCTGGGAGCAGAAGCTGTAGATAGCCCGGGCGCGGTCGATCTCGCCAAGCTTGCACTCCATGTCTGCAAACCTCAGGCACATCTCACGGGCATGCTCATCAGACAGCACCTGGCACCACGGGGCAGGGGGAGCAGGGTTAAGGGAAAGGGGTCCCAGTACCTGGCTTCAGGACAGCCTTCTGCCACCCATCCCATGCAGGCAGGCTTTCTGGGATCCTCCTGCCTGCATGGACCCCAACCCCATACCAGGTCACTGGTGGTGGGTACCTCAATGGCCTTCTGGTAGATGCCGCGAGTGTGGGTGACACCGTAGATCTCAGCAGCCCGCTTGATGTAGATGTTAAACATGTCGTACTGCTGGGCTGGCTCCACTGCCCTGGTAGCACGGTCATACACAGCCATGGCATGGCGGGCAAGGCCCCACTCCTCCTCCAGCTGTGCGTAAAGCAGGTATAAAGCTGCCCATGATACAAGGGTCTAGTTAGCAGTGCAGAGCTCAACCGTGCTGCTCATCCCCATGTCCCAGGACAGCCCGCAGCCTCCTCACTCTTGGCATATTTTGGTGGGCAGCCATCTAGTGCCTGCTCAAAGAGATCCCGTGCACGCTCCAGCTTGCGGCCCCCATAGCGGGAGATGAATTTGGTCAGGTAGGTGCTCCAGATGTCGGAAACATTGGGCCACTTGAACAGCGAGATGCCACGCTCATATGCCTGTTTCCAAAGAAGCCACGGGTTAGCATCCAGACGCCTTGGCTCATGTCTCCATGAGCTTGCCCAGGGTCCCTTCTTTGCCCAGCCCTCCATCATGGCACATGTAAGTATGTCAGTCACTGGTTCCCTCTGCCAACAACAAGGACCTAAGGCAGGGGGAACAGGGACTTTCTGCAGTCTGATACCTCATGGACGAGGTCGCTACAGACACAGGCACCCGAGTCCTGGGAACACACTCGTACTCCTGGACAGAAGGACTAGGAACATATGGACAGACGCAACCTCCCTACCTGTGTATCTGCCTATGGCCACCACAAACACAGAAATACCCACGGCCACACTGACTGACCCACACCCCATCACCTGAACAGAAACCAAGGGGAGCTGCACATACGGCTCCCACACTTGCTCCATTTCACCCAAGGACTTGGAGGACACAGGAACTGGCTATGGGAGAAGTACCCGTCTTCCACAGCATTCGCCTGCGGAGGCCCTCATGTCCAGTGCCTGACCATGCAAGCACTTATTTTGGAAACGAGGAAAAGGACTTAAAATGACCTGGTTAGTGTAGGCCCAACCAGACACAACTGGTGGCTTTACAAGAGATCAAAGTGGAGACGTTGCACAGTGGTACGAGCTTTCTCCTGCTTTGAATGCCCAAAAGTTCTGGTTCCACGTTTACCACTGCCAAAGGAAAAGCCATTTCCCCGTGACAGTCACTGCTGTCAGCATAACAAGATCTAGGACAACCTAAGGCAGACTTCAGCTATGTCTGCGAAGGGTCATCTTTCTCACATTACTACAGCAGAGAGGCCATCTTAAATGGGGGTGGGCACCATCTCGTGGGCCGGGATCCTAGACTACCTAAAAAGGAGAAAATGAGCCAGTCCCCACACTCACCCTCCCGTGCTCCCCGTCCCCACACTCACCCTCCTGTGCTCCCAGTCCCCACACTCACCCTCCTGTGCTCCCAGTCCCCCACTCATCCCTCTTGTGCCCCCCGTCCCCCACTCACCCTCCTGTGCTCCCGTCCCCCACTCACCCTCCTGTGCTCCCAGTCCCCACTCTCATCCTCCTGTGCTCCCCGTCCCCACACTCATCCTCCTGTGCTCCCAGTCCCCACACTCACCCTCCTGTGCTCCCCGTCCCCACACTCACCCTCCTGTGCTCCCAGTCCCCACACTCACCCTCCTGTGCTCCCCGTCCCCACACTCACCCTCCTGTGCTCCCAGTCCCCACACTCACCCTCCTGTGCTCCCCGTCCCCACACTCATCCTCCTGTGCTCCCAGTCCCCACACTCATCCTCCTGTGCTCCCAGTCCCCACACTCATCCTCCTGTGCTCCCAGTCCCCACACTCATCCTCCTGTGCTCCCAGTCCCCACACTCACCCTCCTGTGCTCCCAGTCCCCCCCTCATCCTCCTGTGCTCCCAGTCCCCCCTCACCCTCCTGTGCTCCCAGTCCCCACACTCACCCCTCCTGTGCTCCCCGTTCCCCCACTCATCCTCCTGTGCTCCCCGTCCCCCACTCATCCTCCTGTGCTCCCCAGTCCCCACTCATCCTCCTGCTCCCAGTCCCCAAACTCATCCTCCCTGTGCTCCCAGTCCCCACACTCACCCTCCTGTGCTCCCCGTCCCCACACTCATCCTCCTGTGCTCCCAGTCCCCCACTCACCCCTCCTGTGCTCCCAGTCCCCCACTCATCCTCCTGTGCTCCCAGTCCCCCACTCATCCTCCTGTGCTCCCAGTCCCCACACTCACCCTCCTGTGCTCCCAGTCCCCACACTCATCCTCCTGTGCTCCCAGTCCCCACACTCATCCTCCTGTGCTCCCAGTCCCCACACTCAGTCCCCACACTCATCCTCCTGTGCTCCCAGTCCCCACACTCACCCTCCTGTGCTCCCAGTCCCCACACTCACCCTCCTGTGCTCCCAGTCCCCACACTCACCCTCCTGTGCTCCCAGTCCCCACACTCACCCTCCTGTGCTCCCAGTCCCCACACTCACCCTCCTGTGCTCCCAGTCCCCACACTCACCCTCCTGTGCTCCCAGTCCCCACACTCACCCTCCTGTGCTCCCAATCCCCCCCCCCTCCCTCCTCTGCACCCAGTCCCACCCCCCATCCTCCTGTGCTCCCAGTCCCCACACTCATCCTCCTGTGCCCCCGTCCCCCCCTCATCCTCCTGTGCTCCCAGTCCCCCACTCACCCCTCCTGTGCTCCCGCCCCCCCTCATCCTCCCTGTGCTCCCAGTCCCCACACTCATCCTCCTGTGCTCCCAGTCCCCCCTCATCCTCCTGTGCTCCCCAGTCCCCCACTCCACCCTCCTGTGCTCCCAGTCCCCACCTCATCCTCCTGTGCTCCCAGTCCCCACACTCATCCTCCTGTGCTCCCCGTCCCCACACCCATCCTCCTATGCTCCCCGTCCCCACCCTCTTCCTCCTGTGCTCCCCGTCCCCACGCTCATCCTCCGTGTGCTCTCCTGTTCCCCACACTCATCCTCCCGCTCCCACACTCATCCTCCTGTGCTCCCAGTCCCCACACTCATCCTCCTGTGCTCCCAGTCCCCACACTCATCCTCCTGTGCTCCCAGTCCCCACACTCACCCTCCTGTGCTCCCAGTCCCCACACTCATCCTCCTGTGCTCCCAGTCCCCACACTCATCCTCCTGTCCCCGTCCCCACACTCATCCTCCTGTGCTCCCAGTCCCCACACTCATCCTCCTGCTCCCAGTCCCCACCTCACCCTCCTGTGCTCCCCAGTCCCCACCTCACCCTCCTGTGCTCCCCAGTCCCCACACTCACCCTCCTGTGCTCCCGGCCCCCACACTCACCCTCCTGTGCTCCCAGTCCCCACTCACCCCTCCTGTGCTCCCAGTCCCCCACTCATCCTCCCTGTGCTCCCCTGTTCCCCACCTCACCCCTCCTGTGCTCCCCGTTCCCCACACTCACCCTCCTGTGCTCCCCGTTCCCCCCCTCACCCTCCTGTGCTCCCCCGTCCCCACACTCATCCTCCTGTGCTCCCAGTCCCCCACTCACCCTCCTGTGCTCCCCGCCCCCCCACTCACCCCCCCGTGTGCCCTCTCCCCCCACACACCCCCTCCTGCGCCCCGGTCCCCCCCCCCACCCCCCCGGTGCCCCCGGTCCCCACACTCACCCTCCTGTGCTCCCAGTCCCCACCTCACCCTCCCGTGCTCCCAGTCCCCACACTCACCTCCTGTGCCCCAGTCCCCACACTCCCACCCTCCTGTGCTCCCGTTCCCCACTCACCCTCCTGTGCTCCCCCCGTTCCCCCACACTCACCCTCCTGTGCTCCCCGTCCCCACACTCATCCTCCTGTGCTCCCCGTCCCCACACTCATCCTCCTGTGCTCCCCGTCCCCCACACTCATCCTCCTGTCCCCAGTCCCCCCTCACCCTCCTGTGCCCCCCCGTCCCCACACTCACCCTCCTGTGCTCCCCGTCCCCACACTCACCCTCCTGTGCTCCCCGTCCCCACACTCCTCCTCCTGTGCTCCCCGTCCCCCCACTCCCCTCCTTGCTCCCCGTCCCACACTCATCCTCCCGTGCTCCCAGTCCCCCACTCACCCTCCTGTGCTCCCAGTCCCCACACTCACCCTCCTGTGCCCCCGCCCCCACACTCACCCTCCTGTGCCCCTGTTCCCCACTCACCCTCCTGTGCTCCCCGTTCCCCACACTCCCCCTCCTGGGCTCCCATTCCCCACACTCACCCTCCTGTGCTCCCAGTCCCCACACTCATCCTCCTGTGCTCCCAGTCCCCACCTCACCCCTCCTGTGCCCCAGTCCCCCACTCACCCCTCCAGTGCTCCCAGTCCCCACACTCATCCTCCTGTGCTCCCAGTCCCCACACTCATCCTCCCTGTGCTCCCCCGTCCCCCCACCCACCCCTCCTGTGCTCCCAGTCCCCACACTCACCCTCCTGTGCTCCCCGTTCCCCACACTCACCCTCCTGTGCTCCCCGTTCCCCACACTCACCCTCCTGTGCTCCCCGTTCCCCCCTCACCCTCCTGTGCTCCCCGTTCCCCACCTCACCCCTCCTGTGCTCCCAGTCCCCCCCTCACCCTCCAGTGCTCCCCAGTCCCCACACTCACCCTCCCGTGCTCCCAGTCCCCCCCTCATCCTCCTGTGCTCCCCGTTCCCCACCCTCACCCTCCTGTGCTCCCCGTTCCCCACACTCACCCTCCTGTGCTCCCAGTCCCCACACTCACCCTCCTGTGCTCCCAGTCCCCACACTCACCCTCCTGTGCTCCCAGTCCCCACACTCATCCTCCTGTGCTCCCAGTCCCCACACTCATCCTCCTGTGCTCCCAGTCCCCACACTCATCCTCCTGTGCTCCCCGTCCCCACACTCATCCTCCTGTGCTCCCAGTCCCCACACTCACCCTCCTGTGCTCCCCGTCCCCACACTCACCCTCCTGTGCTCCCCGTCCCCACACTCAACCTCCTGTGCTCCCAGTCCCCACCCTCATCCTCCTGTCCCCACACTCCTCCTGTGCTCCCCCCACACTCCTCCTCCTGTGCTCCCAGTCCCCACACACTCATCCTCCTGTGCTCCCAGTCCCCACACTCACCCTCCTGTGCTCCCCGTTCCCCACACTCACCCTCCTGTGCTCCCCGTTCCCCCACCCCCCCCCCCCTGTGCTCCCCGTCCCCACCTCATCCTCCTGTGCTCCCCGTTCCCCACACCTCATCCTCCCTGTCCCCCCTGCCCCACACTCACCCTCCTGTGCCCTGTCCCCACACCCATCCTCCTGTGCTCCCAGTCCCCACCTCACCCTCCTGTGCTCCCCGTCCCCACACTCCTCCTCCCGTGCTCCCAGTCCCCCACTCACCCCTGTCTCTTATACACCTCCTGTGCTCCCCGTCCCCACACTCACCCTCCTGTGCTCCCAGTCCCCACACTCACCCTCCCGTGCTCCCAGTCCCCACACTCACCCTCCTGTGCCCCCAGTCCCCACACTCACCCTCCCGTGCTCCCAGTCCCCCCTCACCCTCCTGTGCTCCCAGTCCCCACCTCACCCTCCTGTGCTCCCCAGTCCCCACACTCATCCTCCTGTGCTCCCAGTCCCCACACTCACCCTCCTGTGCTCCCAGTCCCCACACTCACCCTCCTGTGCTCCCAGTCCCCACACTCACCCTCCTGTGCTCCCAGTCCCCACACTCACCCTCCTGTGCTCCCAGTCCCCACACTCATCCTCCTGTGCTCCCACACTCACCCTCCTGCGCTCCTCGTGCCACCCCTCAACCTCCTGTGCTGCCCGTTCCCCCACACATCCTCCTGTGCTCCCAGTCCCCCCACTCATCCTCCTGTGCTCCCAGTCCCCACACTCACCCTCCCGTGCTCCCAGTCCCCACACTCACCCTCCTGTCCCCGTCCCCACACTCACCCTCCTGTGCTCCCAGTCCCCACACTCACCCTCCCGTTCTCCCAGTCCCCACACTCACCCTCCTGTGCTCCCCGTCCCCACACTCACCCTCCTGTGCTCCCAGTCCCCCCCTCACCCTCCTGTGCTCACAGTTCCCACACTCATCCTCCCTGTGCTCCCAGTCCCCCACTCATCCTCCCTGCTCCCAGTCCCCACACTCACCCTCCCTGTGCTCCACGCCCCTCACCTCATCCTCCTGTGCTCCCGTCCCCACCTCATCCTCCTGTGCTCCCAGTTCCCACACTCATCCTCCTGTGCTCCCAGTCCCCACACTCACCCTCCTGTGCTCCCATCCCCACACTCACCCTCCTGTGCTCCCAGTCCCACACTCACTCCCATCCTCTCCTGTGCTCCCAGCTGCAGACGCAGCGCAGAGGCCACAGATTGATCCTGTTGCCATGCCAGGCCCACCACAGTGGACGATGTCCTCTGTGAGCCAGAATAAACTCTTCTCCCTTAACCGCTCTTGTCAGACATTTGGATCCAACAAGGAGAGTAACTATACAAGTCTCCACCCTGTGGTCCCCATGTATCTAAACACCATGTACAGACAGTGACAGTGAGAGGACACTGAGACAAGTGGACACCTGCAGACCATGGAGGAAGTGCCTTACTGTACCCTGGCCTTGAGCACCCTTAGGGCTTGCCTCACCTTGAAGCTCTCCTCAAAGTACTTGTGCTCCTCCAGAAACATGGCATAGTTAATGACAATCTGTGGTGTGGCTATGCGCAGGTCCAGGATTCGGTCATACACTGCCTTGGTTGACTGTAGGAACAAACAAGTCAGGCTGAGAACCAGCTCCCCTCACCCTGCCTGTGGGCTGAGAACCCATTCCCCTCACCCCTGCCTGTGGGCTGAGAACCAGCTCCCCTCACCCCTGCCTGTGGGCTGAGAACCAGCTCCCCTCACCCCTGCCTGTGAACTGAGAACCAGCTCCCCTCACCCCTGCCTGTGGGCTGAGAACCAGCTCCCCTCACCCCTGCCTGTGGGCTGAGAACCAGCTCCCCTCACCCCTGCCTGTGGGCTGAGAACCAGCTCCCCTCACCCCTGCCTGTGGGCTGAGAACCAGCTCCCCTCACTCCTGCCCGTGGCAGCTGACCTGGAAAGTGCCCAGGCTTTCCTCCAGGTCGGCAAGCATGGACCACACCTTCAGCGACTTGTATACACGGTTCTGCACAGGCTCTGAACCATCGAAGTACTCAGCCCGGCGGGCAGGCAAAGCTGTCGCTTTCTGTGGAAAGACAGTGACAGAGACACTGAGGGGCTGTCCTGGGCCCCATTTCACAGCCCTGGCCGGTCTTCACAAACTTACCCGAAGCAGCTTTAAGGCCTCATCGTAATTCTCATGCCGGAGCTCCAGCTCCCCGCACTGGCACCACACACTTGCCAGGTCGTCCACCTGCTTGAAGTTCACCTTGGTGGCCTTCTCTAGGATGACACGAGCCTGTGGCAATGGCAGAGACGAGGTGAGGCCCTGCCGCTTGGCCCCCCAGTCCCCTGGTGAAATGCGATGTGCACATGGCACACTCACATCATCCAGCTGTCCGTTGTCTTCGTAAAACTTGGCAAATGCAACCCACAGGGTGTGGGGCTTGCCCGTGGCTTTGAAGGGGTCTACTGTCTGCACGGCCTCTGTGTAGGTGTTGATAATCTAGAGCAGGAAGGTCACACAGTGAGGGCAGGGCAGGCATGGCAACTCTACGGGGCGGGGGAGGGTGGGTTGGGGACATCACACACCTCCCGAGGGCGGCCCTGATGCAGGGCTACACGCTTGTGCCACTCGTGGACGTGGTGTGGGTTCTGGCGCAGAAGGACGCTGTTGAGAAGCAGGGGCCGCCGGCTTATGAGCTGCTCAAAGCGGGCCAGGCGCAGCTCCAGATCCACATCATCTAGGAGTCAAATATGTTCATGAAGCCAGGGAGACTGGAGGTGATGGCATTGTCTACTTCTGTCCTAAACTTCCTTCCCTCCAAGCCCAGTGTTGTAGACCTAAAGAGCCACCATGGACCTAGCACCTGCCCTCCTGCCATGACTGTATGCAATTAAGACTACTCTAGGATATCTAGGCCCCAGTGCCCATCCCGCCTCTCTCCTTGACACCAGGGGCTAGGAACTCAACCCTCTCCTCCCAAGCCCACAGTCCACACTGCACGCACCCTCCTCCTCGCGCCCCAGTTCAGAGGCAGTCTCCATCTTCGCTGCAATCATGCTCTCCTCGAATTGGGCATAGCTGTCGAACACCTGGGTGAAGTCCCGCACAGTCATCACAGTGCGGATGGCTTCCTCATACACGTCCCGAGCCTGTGGGGTGCAGATATGGTGTGAGGAGAAGTACAGAGGAGAGGCACGAGAGCCCACCCACACACCCACTGCCAGCACCCATGGGCTGACCCATGGCCTGCACTGCCTGCCAGCCTGAAGCACCGCATCAGGAGTCAAGTGAGACACCTCCGTCAGAACTGCCCCCCCCCCCGAGAGGGAACAGGTGGGCAGCAAGACCCAGCTCCCCCCACTGAACCCTGAGCTCGGCCTGCTGTGAAGCCATTTCTCCCTAATTCCAACTTCCCGTTCTGGAGGGAGAGGGAGGCTCCGAAGGCTCAGAAGGTAAATGAAACGCAAGAGTCCCAAGCCCCTCCCCGAGTTACATAAACTGTAACAACTGCTGAACAGGGGGCTCTCCAACCAACCCCTAAGGCCCAGCCTGTCAGGAAGGAGGGTCCAAGGACGCAGCTTTTGTGACCTGTCTCCCAGCTGCGGAGGGTTTTCACTGGGGCAGCTACTCTGAGTCATCCGTGTTCCTCTAATTAGCCCTCACCTGTGTTCATGTACGGAAGCCCAATAAGTTCACAGGTTGCTATGTGCACACATTTAGAAAATGAAATAAGTCACCTATCTGTGAAGAGACATCTGTTCCTGTCTCACCCGAGAATGTCACATAACACAGCCTGTCTCCTCCAACGGCTGCCTGACCCCTTCACGAGCTTGTGTTCTCTAGACTCTTTCCATCCCTATCTCACTATCCCATGTCTTCAGCAGGCACTAGGTCAACGGGCTCTGTGAGCACTGCTGTCTCTCACCTCGCCCAGCCCAAGCACTGCAAATCCCAGTCCCCTGACATCAGTCACTCCAGGCCTCCTCCCCAGTTTCCGTAGACCATAGTAGCCCCGGTTTAGTCCTATAGAGATTCTCAGAGTCCCATCCAACCCCTATTCCCAGCATGTTTCTAGACAGCAAGATGGAAGGACAGACAGTCAATACAATCTGAGGGGAATTTTTTCACATCAGGCACCTGGTGCGTACCCTGCCTATGTTCCTGCACCAGTTCCTTACAGGTAAGAAGTGGCACATCCTCATTTTGCAAACAGGGACATTTGGGGACATCTGCGAGGGCAGTCTGGTGGAGATTCTGTCACTCACTGAGTGCTAGAGCTGATCCAGCTGATCGGACTGGGAAGGTGGCTGTCCTCTTCCTGTCCTCACTGCCCCACGTACAGCTCTCCCAAAGCTGCATGCTACGGCACTGAGTCAGTGGAAAAGGACCACCTTCCCCGAATGGAGAAGCTTGGTTTGGGTTACGGGTAAGTGAGCGGCTGCACTCCTTCAAACAAGCTCTCAAACAGGACGCTCAAGCCAGCAACGTCCCAGGCTACACAGCAGGATAGGATGTGAGAGGACCAGACAGAGTCAGCCTGTCCTGAAGGTTCCCGTCTACAGGGCTACTGTGCCCGTCATCACTACTTGGGTGGCAAATGTGTGCGTGTGTGATGTGTCACACACAGCGTATCTGTGCTTCTGTCCTGCCCGTGCACTCTGTGTGTCCTCCTGAGACCCACCTTACAGCTGAGGTCTAGGCACCCACGTACCTTTTCAAAGTGGCCACTGCGGATATAGTAGTCTGCCAGGGAGCACCATAGCTTGCCCAGCTGGTCGGTGAAGCGGGTGAGCCCACCACGGATTATGGCATCCACATTGAGAGACTGTACCTTATCTGGATTCTGGGAGATAAGGTCACACAGCTCGTGCCACAGCTGCAGGATACAGGGTATGGGGGACATCTCAGTCTTGGTCCAAGAGGGAAGATACCTCTCACCCACCCGGTCTCCATTTCTGGGGAACCCACCTGGTAGTTGGATTTACCAGCCTTGGACACAAAGCGCTCGTCATTCACCACCGTGGCCAGGCGCTGTGCAGCCTCGTCTAGCCGGTCACTGGACTTGAGGTACTCGATGTACTCCTCAGCACTCTCAGGACTCAGCTGGAGAACACCCACCCCACTCAAGGTGACGGGAGATGCAGGACATACAGTCTCTCTTCTAAGTTGCTATAGTCACCGCCCCCGCATCCCCCACACACAGCCAGCCCCGCTAACCCAGCCTCAGTGCTATGGTGGTCCAACCTGAAGCCAATACTCCAGCCTTGAGCCTCATTGGTCTGGCCTTGGTTCCTTTGGGTCAGTCTTGATACCATGTGCCTCACGTGGCTACAGAATTATGATGGTTAGTGTTAACTGTCAACTTGAAAGACTCTAGAATCACTTCTGAGATGAACTTAGCGTATGTGTAGGAGAGATTATCTAGATTCTGTTAATCTACATGAGGAGACTGTTAATTATGAATGGAACCATTTCCTGGGCAGTCTTCTGTGTAAAGACGCGTGTGTGAATAGCTGTTTATTGAGCATGGAGTCACAGCTGTTTCAAACTTCTATTGCCTTCTCTTCTAGACGACTGTACCCCTAAACTGTGAGCCGACATAAGCCCGCTCCCTCAGACTGTCTCAGGGACTTTGTTACAGCAAGAAGAAGAGAAACCAAGCCAGCAATCTAGTCTGGACCTTCAGTCTCGGTCCTGAGTGGTCCACCCTTGGCCCTTCCTTTAGCCTTGTCACCTCCCCAACCCCAACACTGTCCAATGCAAGTTCTAGGCAGTCCAACTCAGACACTGATGGTCAGGGAAGGACCTGCTTCTGTCACAAACTGCCACCCAAGCAGCACCATGCTAAGAGATTTCCCATAACCGACATCACTGGCGTGAACACACAATGCTCTGCCTGCAATTCCCGCCTCTTACTATGGCTGTGGTTTTATTCTATTTCACATAGTTAGGTCTAGACTGAAATCCTGTGCAGGACATCTTATGCATGGTGTCCCTAGCTCTCATCTCTATGCCCACTGACACATGGATATAAGCTAAAAGCTAACTACCTGAAAACTGGAGATAATAAATTACCCAGCTTGGGAGTTAGCTCAGGGTTTAAAGCATTTGCCTTGCAAGCATGGGGACTGGAGTTTGGATCCATTGAACTCACATAAACACTGAGTAACTGTGGCAGCACTGGAAAAGGGGATCTGTGGGGCTAGCTAGAACTGGCTAAATCTAGTCTGGGTTCCCTAAAAGATCTTGCCTCAATAAACAGAGTAATCAAGGAAGACTCCCAGTGTCAACTTTGGACTTCCACATACACGAGTGCACAGGCGCCTGCGCGCGCACACGCACTCACGCACACACACATGCACGCGCATGCACACACAGACACGCACACACACACAGAAAGAGACCATGACTAAACTGTACATGTTCACTGGAGCCTCTTCCTCAGCCTATTCATCGCACGCAGGCCCTTATCCAATGAGCTGGGCTTGGAAGCCAACCCAGAACTGGTGCTCACCTTGAGGAAGCGACGGTAGCCTCGCACAGCAGTCTCAGGCAGCGGGTGAGAGCGCAGGAAACGCAGATACAGGGGCCAGATTCGAGAGTGCTGGGTGATGGGCAGTGCCCTGAGGGCGCGGTCAAAGGTGCGGCGGGTGTGTGTGACTCGGCCCTGGTCCATGAGGAACTGGCAATAGTCTAACCACAGGCGTGGCATCTGAAATAATGAGGGGTGATAGGTCTGGGCCACAGGCTCCGTGGCTTCCTTCCGCTTCATATCTAGGGCACAAGGGCAGCAGGGAGGCCACGACCTGCCACCCAGGCTCTGTGACCAGGCTCTGTAAAGAAGCCCAGGAGACTCCTTAGTTCCCCAAGCCCATGGAACACTTTGGTTTTGTTGGAGCACTGTGAGGAAGGGGTGGATGCCTGCTTACACCTCACTGGGGAAACAGTTCCCAGGAGTGCGCTCGCTCGCCCGCACACCCCTCTCCAGATCCCCACCTTGTGCATGAACACGAAGGCCCTCTCATGGCAGTTGTTGACATCTTCATAGGCAGGGTCAGTCACACAGCGATGTTTCACCTGCGCCCGGCGTGCCTTCAGATAGCGGTACCAGAGTTTGTAGCTAATGAGCAGGAAAGACAGACAAGATGGGTTATGGAACCCCAGAGCCCCGTCTTTGTCCCAGAGGCAACCGTGGTGAAAAGGGGGACTGAGGAAGGGCAAGAGATCTCGCAGGGAAGGAAAAGACTCGGACATGAGGGAAGGTGTGACCGCTCAGGGGCTGTGCTTCAGTAGAGGAGTACACAGCGTTCCCCTGGGCCGCACTGGCACTTGTGCTGTGACTGGAGGTGGAGGGACGGCAGCTGGTGAGCAGGGTAGCACAGGGAGGGGAGGGCCATTCGTACCTGCAGGGAAGCAGTTTGAGTGCCCGCTCGTACAACTGATTGAGTCGGGGTTTGGGGGCCCCCTGTTTGAACTCGATGTAGCGGAGCCAGCATTTGACAGAGAACTGGTTCCTCATGATTTCTTCCTCATAGGGAAGGTCTTCTTCCTCCTGCCAGGGCCAGGGGAGGGGAGAAGAGGAGCAGCCTGTCTTAGTCTCAGTGGAGTCAGACCCCACACTGGGGCTCCTCAGAAATCCCATGCCCTTTCAAAGGCAGTGGTGCAAGCCTACACTCCTGCCACTTAGAGACAAAAAGGACTCAAAGAATAAAACAGATGGGAGGGAGGTTGGTAAGATGCCCAGTGGGTAGCAGCGCCTGCCACAGAGACTGAGGGCCCGAGTTTACGGTAGGAGAGAATCAACTCCTTAAGTTGTCCTCCACTTTCCACATGCACATGGTGGCAGGCACACGACTTAACTCTTACACTTATTAAAATTAAAAACAAACAAACAAATAGAAGTAGAAAGATGGCTCAGTCGGTATGCACAAGCGTGGTCACCTGAGTTCAGATCTCTGACACTCACGAAAATGCCAGGCAGAGCAGAATGTATCTGTAAATCCCAATGCTGGGCAAATAGAAACAGGTAGATCCCTAGAGCTCATTGGCTGGCCAGTGGGCCTCAAGTTCACTGGGAAGGCTTTGTCTCAAAGTAAGATGGGGAGCGACTGAAAATCAGCGGATGTCTATTTCCCCTCAAACACACACAAGCCATGCACTTACACACACACTCTACCTAAACAAAACAGGGCTGGAGACATGGCTCAGCAGTTAAGCATGTGTACTGCTCTTGCAGGGGACTTGAACTCAGTTCCCTGCACTCATGCCAGGCAGCTCGTAACTACCTCTAACTCCAGACTCTGGCCTGTGTAGATTCTCGTGCACATACTTACACAAAGACGTACACATAAACATGATTTTAAAAATACATCTTTAACAAGCAAACAGACGCAACACAACAAGGTCCCAGGCATATGATTCCTCCCTATGCTCGCTATGCCTTTGGAGGACAAAAACAAAACAAAACAAAAAAAAAAAAACAAAAAAAAAAAACCCAAAACAAAACAACAACAAAAAAAACCCCAAAAACCAAAACAAAACCCTTTCACACAGGCTGCCGAAGAACACCAGGAAACACAGATATTTACATTATGACTCATAACAGTAGCAAAATTACAGTTATGAAGTAGCAATGAAAAGGACTTTATGGTTGGGGTCACCCCACATGAGGAACTGTGTTGAAGGGTGTCGCATTAGGAAGGGTGAGAACTACTGTGCTACAGTGTTAGTTCAGACCTTCGACCCTCAGCACCCAACCGCCCACACAGACCTCTTAGTGGCTAATGAGACCTCCGCCCAGATATCAGTTTTGCCCAGTAAATCCCACTCCCTGGCCCCAATTCTCACCCTCTAAAAAGTCTTTGACAATTTCAAACATACATACAGGGAGTATGGAATATTTTCACCATCCATTATTCTCTACTATGCCCTCCCACAATCCCTAGACTCTCACAACAAGAGAGCACAGGTCCAGGTCCCAGGTCACTGCCATAAACAGCCAGTTAGGTCCAGGGATAACACACTTCTTCCCAGACATCAGGTTTTTGATCTCTCTTGCTTACACCATCCCCACCAGACCTATCTTCATACCAGGCTCACATAATAACATTTTAAAATTTTGTTTTGTTGTACTTGGGTCTCACTATTTGCTCCAGCTGCCCTGGAATTCACTATGTATATTCACACTGGCCTTGAATTCACAGAGATCCACCTGCTTCTGTCTCCCGAGTTCTGGGATCAAAAACATTCACTACCACACCCAACCTGAAGTTTTAAAGTTTTTATTTTTTTTTCCAGCCTCCTCTCAGGAGACAGATATGTAATATCCATGAGTTGGTGGGCAGTCTAATCTCCAGCAAGTTCCACGCCAGCCAGGGCCACATACTGAGATACTATCTCAAACAAAGACTATTTTTTTCTGTGTGTACACATCTGTGCTGGAGCAGGGCTTTAATCCCAGTGCTCAGGATGAGGCAGGCAGATCTCTGAGTTCCAGGCCAGCTTGGTTTACAGAGTCCAAGGCCAGCCAGGGCTACACAGAGAAACCCTGTCTTGAAAACAAAGCATTCATGTATGCACACACAGGAGCAGATGCAGTTGGAGGCCAGAAGTCCTCCTCAATTGCTTTGTGCTTTAGGGTCTCTCACTGGCATTGCATGTAGGGTTCTGAACTGAGGTCCCATGCTTGTAAAGCAAGCACTTTAATTAACTGAACCACCTCCTCCAACCAAGGTGACTAGGTAACTAAGTCTTTACTTTAAGTCACCTACATCGTCAAACTTCTGGCCCCTCAGGATCTCACTAGTCTGTACTTGTGCTCAGCTCTGCCTCAGAACTTGCAGGCTAAAGGGTGTGTGTGTGTGTGTTGTGTGTGTGTGTGTATGTATGTTCACTTGACCGCACGCACAGATACTGATCAATCACAGAGTGCTTGCCTAGCATACACAAGACCCTTGGTTAAATCCTGGTAACTCAAAAACATACAGGAGGGTTATGGCCTTAACTCTTAACTCTACGAACGTGGCTTAAACATGAAACCTCTATTTCAGCCACCGTTATTTTCACATTTTTAGGTGAAATCCCAGTGGCTATCCACACCACTAGTCTTTTCTTCATACTTCAAGGTTCTTGTAGCCCCAGACATCAACCTGTTATCTAGAATCCAGAACTCTAATCTGGTCACTGTGCCTATCAAAATCCATGTCGTTTCACTATTCCATTCCCCTACTGGCCTCACTTCTTTCGGCCCGAGATGTCAAAACCTTAACCTCAACAGCAGCTCCTCACTCAAGCCAAGAAGGATCCGGTTCTTTATTTCCGGCCTGATTAGTGTTTTGACATGTTGCCCCATAAGGGCCTAGTCTGGTCTGGGGCCTAGTCCCCTCCCTCCAAGAGCCAGACTCCAATCCTATAAGGGATCCAGCTTCGGATCTTCCCTCGGGAACCACCCTTCACCTCGCTGCAGACTTACAAAAACAAGATCCGGCCGCTCGGGACGCGGAACTCGCGCCATCACCACCATCTTCCTGGCTCTCCAGGTACAGATGAGAGTCGTGCTCTAGTGACGTCACTCACAGAATGACCGCCCTCTCCGAGACAGACCCGTTTTTTATTGGCTGCACCTCACTTTGACAGCACGGCCTGCTCTGTTGAATTTTGTATAGTTAAGGTTGTGACCGGAAGTCACTGGGCGCCGAAAGATGACGTCAGCAGCGCGGGTTATTGACCACTCAGCTTCAGTGTCTGCCCTTGAGAAGCACCAATGAAATTTTGTGATGCTGGAGAGTCGTCTTTGGGCGGAAATAGCTTCGTAAAACCGAAGAGCGACATGGGGGTGAAGCTGGAGGTGTTTCGGGTCAGTGAGCTTTGGGGGTTGGACATCTGGACCCAGGATCTTTCAGAAATTGAAAATAGATCTTGGAAGTGAAAGAAACGCAGAGGGGGTGGGCGTCCTACAGAGAAAATGTCTGAGACTTGTATTGGAACCCCAGCAGAAGGAGCACTAGATGTGGGGGCTTAGAATGAAGAGTCTGGGTTTGGTCTGAGGAAGCATCTCAGACTTGGGTGAGCTGAAGAGGGTGTTTCAAGGAAAGGAGGCTTCGGATCCAGAGTGGGATTTCCAGAAGGAGAGCCTAGGGTTCATAATGGAACTCAGATAGGCAGATTCCTAGATGTAAGAGAATATATTTGAAAAATGAGGCCCCTCTGTGTGAAATGCTACGGGCGGGTATCAGATTGGGAGGTAATAACGTCTCAAGGATATGTCTTTGTAGTAGGAGTCCTTGGACTGTTTGTCTCGCTCTTCCTTTCCTCTCTTCTCCCCCTTTGTGCACGTGTGTGTGTGTGTGTGTGTGTGTGTGTGTGTATGGGTGCGCGCGTGCGCGAGCGCGAGCGCGTGGGAGGCTTGAACAGAACTACTACTACGAATAAAACCTGCTTGATCATGAGACTAGTCTTCAGGTTCAGGTTTCTGTTCTCCTGGTAGGATTTCTGGGGTTCCCAGAGAGCCCCTGAGGCTGAGCTCCTGACCTGTGTAGGAGGATAGATCTGTCTTTTGGGCTTCCCTGCAATCTCCCTGTGTTCCGATGGTGACTTCTGGGCTCTGCCCATACACCTCTTTTTACAGATGTCACTCTACCTCACTTTCCCCGTGGTCATGTTCTGGATCTCCAATCAGGCCGAGTGGTTCGAGGACTATGTTGTCCAGCGCAAGGTGGGTATCAAGAAAGTGTTTGCTGGATAATTCCTGGGGAAAGGAGGGTGTGAGGCCCTAACTTGCTATTGGGGTCCATTGTCTGCCTCCCATGAGCCAACCCTGTTCTGGATGTGGGGCTCCGGATTCTCCTGCCTTATGTTCTCACCTGTGACTTTGTTCCACAGAGGGAGCTGTGGCCACGAGAGAAAGAGGGCCAGGTCAGTAACCTGTTCTCCCTAAGGGACTGGGTCACTTTATCCCAAATGAAGATTTCACCCTCAGCCCTAGATAGGGAAGTGGAAGTGGAAGGAGTAGGAGTTCCAGACTAGCCTGGGACCTTGTCTCCGTAAAAGTTTCTTGCCGTTTGTGATGGCATATACCCATGATCACAGGAGAGGTAGCCGTAAATCCAGCATTCTAGCACTCAGGAGATGGATGCAGGAGGATGGGGAGGGTTCTGGCTGTTCTGTGCCACACAGTGAGCTCAAGGCTAGCCTGTAGTATATGAGACCCCATCTTAAAAAGAGGGGGAGGGCACAAATGGTTTCGTAAATGACCTTTTCCCTGAGGGATAAAGCTGAACTCACGTGTGTAGGTGGTTGTGATTGGCGTGGGGTCCCCAGTGTGAATACTGGACTCTAAAGCCAAAGGGAGGGTAACGTGAGTAAGTCCAGGCCCAGAGGCCTATACCCCTCCTTCCTTTCTATCACACCCCTCTCCCCATTCCAGCGCCAGGAGCTAGAGGAATTTAAACAGAAGATCCGGAAGCAGAGGGAAGAAAGACTTCTTCAAGCTGCCCAGCAGAGCTCCTGAGACCTTCAGTTCCTCAAGTTCCAACCCCCCCCCCGGGAAATAACACACACTGAACTCTCAGACCCCGCCCCCAGGAAATAACACACACTGAATTCTCTGTCGCTAGTGCCAAGTGTTTTATTACTTTCAGGGGCCAGCGGGAGGCCCAGGGTGGCTGGAACTCTCAGGGAGCTTGTGTCTGGGGCTGGGGGCTACTGTTCCTGCGGAAGCTGAGAGCAGCAGGGTCCTGCGGGCTGAGCAGGGGTTGAGGGCTGAGTGTCCCGGGTCGTTTCTGCATTCCATCCTGTGGATGAAGAAGGGTCAGACGGTGGGAGGGGACCACGGAAAGTGCAAGTCAGGGGCACCTCCAAACAACAGTCTTTACGTCTGCCAATCAGGGTGGTCGTGAGTACTCAGGAAACAGAGGCAGGAGGATTTTCTCGAGTTTGAAGCCACCCTGGTCTACATACTAAAACAAATGTTGGGCGCTGAGAACATAGCTCAGTCATTGCAATTCTTGCTGTTCTCGTTTGAAGATCTCATTTGGATCCTGGGAGGCCAGGTGTGGCTTCAGGCACTTGTAATCCCAGTGCTTAGGACGGAGAGTCAGGAGGGTCCCTAGGGCTTCCTACTAGGGAACCTGATCTGCCTGGTGAGTTCCAGGGCAGTGGAGGATCCCATCTCAAATAACAAGGTGATGACTCCCGAAGAACCTCTGGCTTCCACCTGCATGTGTACCTATCTGCACATGGACCTCTGAACGTGTCTGCCAGTGTACACAGACATAGGGCCGGGGCCGGGATTCAGTTAATAGGGACTGCATCAAAGTCCCGGATTCCATCCCTAACCACATAAATCACTCACAGTGGCTCGCACCTGTAATCCCAGAACCCAGGATGTACATGTTGGAAAAGTAGAAGTTTAAGGTCATCGTTGGCCAGCCAGAGCTCCATGAAACCCTGTCTCAGAAACAATAAAGCAGAACGCCCCCAAACAGAACCATGCTCTTCATTGATATATACGTGTGTACATTCATATGCCTTCCTCCCAGGGAGACTGCCTGTCTTCTCCCCGTGGCGTGGCCTCTCCCAAATATACAGATGCTGGAGCAAGAACTGTACTTTCCAGTCACAGCTCTGACACTGACGTGAGTCCTGCCTGACCTTAAGCCTGTGGCACTTTCTATCTCTATCTGGGCTCTCCCTTTTCAAAGCTCAAGACAGGTATAGAGATAGGATCCTGTCCTATCTGGCTACAGATGGAGCATAGATTTAGAGAGCTACACCAGCTACACCGGGACGTGTCTCCACGGGTTGTCTGGACATCACCTACCTTGGGACCAATAGGTTGGAAGCCAGGCAGGGAATTGACTGTTACACGCTGGTCATCCATGCGGCGGCCCTGGGTGTTGGCCAGCATATCCATGAGGTTGTCCATCTCTGGAGCAGGGCCACCCTCTGCTCAGAGCAGAGACAGGTGGGCATGAATACAGACCCCAAATGAGCTCCCTACCCCAAGCCCCAAGATCCACAAGGTACCAGAATGCCTACATTCCTGCCACATTTGCTTCTCAGACACACACACGCACACACACACACACACACACACACACACACACACACACACACACACACACGGCCCAATCATCCCCTGCTCACGGCTTTCTGGGGTCTGGCCTGGCTCAGCTTGCAAGGAACAGCGCTGTTCCTCCATCCGATCGCCCTGCACGTGGCTCAGCAGGTTGAAGAAGCCTTCCTGGTCGGGTGAACCTGCCTTGAGGACAGACGGGATTGGTTTAGTTGGGTCTGTGTCTTCTCTGTCTTCCAGCCAGCTTCCACCTGAACCAGCGCCTGCCTCCCCATCTCTGCTCTCACCATAGTCCTCACGGGTCTGCAGAGTTTCTCTAAATGAAAGCCTGAGTCTCATTCCCTGACCTGTCCCTGACTCCCCCAACCCCCTACCTCTCGGCCTGGGGCCCCTGCCTGCAGCACAATTTCATATGGTACTGCCTCTCGGGACAGTATTCCACCACTGTCCTAGATTGAGACCAGACTTGACTTGGTTTGGGGGTTGGGACACTTACCAGGGAAATGGGGCTCAGAAGTACCCCACTAAATCCTAGCACCTACTACCTCTTGGGGGACAGTACTAAGAATCTATTCATTTGCTCTGAGGAGGGGCTCTTATACCCTTCCTACCTATACCCCCTATGTGTTATGGTAACTGGGTCAGGGGACCCCAGGGACTTGCTTGCTAATTAGATGTCCTATAAATGAATTAATCTTGTCAATTACAGGTGCTGAGACTTCAAGAAGCTACTTGTGGAGTCGACCAGAACCCTCTTACCTTGTCTTGAAGGTCTGAGCCTCTTTCTCCCTTTTCTTCTTCCTGATCCATTTTGTGTTTCTCCTATACTTTTCTCCTGGTTTCTGACAGGGCCCCCACACCTGAGAGGGCCTTTTAAAAGGCCAGGAGGTGGGGGGAGGGGGAGCATCCCCAAATCCCTAGCTCATACCCCATCTGCTCCCACCATTGCTTAAGCCCCAGAAAGATGATCTCTGGGTAATTGTTGATCCACACTGATGCTGAGTTGGGTATGGGTGTAGGGGGCAGGGCAGTCTAGGTTTGGACCTCATTAGACCCAGCCATGATCACAGGACCTTGAGGACTCTCAAGTGAGAAAAAGGCAGGGCAATGTTGAAAACCAACCAACATGAGAGTAGAACCTGCAGGATGTCCCACCCAAGCCATCCCATTCCTGTCTGTGAGTTCATCCACTGTAAGGCAGGTGACATTTGTGGGAGGATAGCCAAGGAAGAAGTTGGGGTCCAGGCCTCCTCCCCTAATCCCTGCCCTCACCACAGACACACCAGCCGACCTGGCTCCTGCTACTGACCACCTGTGAGGTCTTGCAGTGCCCCTAAGGCTACCCAGAAGGAGACTCCTGGACGCTCCTGTTTACCTGCCCCTCAAATGTCAGGTCGAGTTGCCTTCAGTCTCTCATTTCTGCATGGAGCAGGAAGCCCCTGACCATTTCATGGAAGAGCTGTGGCTTTCTGACCGTGCTCTGAGAGCCTGTTCCTATCTCTCAGGAGACCAGGTAAGCTTCTTTTCCTGGGACAGAGAGGTAGTTCATAGGCTAAGAGCACTACCTGCCTTTCCAGAGTACCAGGTTTGATTCCCAGCACCACATGGCAGCTCAGAACCATCTGTAACTTCAGTTCTAAGGATTTATTGCTCTTTTCTGGCTTCTGTACAGACATACATACATACAGGTAAAACAGCCATACACATAAAATAAAACAAAATTAAAAAAACATTTAATAAATAAAGTTAAAAAGGAACTTTCCTTTCACTTGGGGCAAGTGAGGTAGGGTTTGCGTAGGTAGTGTGTGTGTGTGTGTGTGTGTGTGTGTGTGTGTGTGTGTGTGTGTGTGCACATGTGGTGTGCATGCTCATGTGAAGACCAGAGGTCGACATCAGGTGTCTTTCTGTATTATTGCTCTCCAGCTTTATCTTTGAGACATGATCTGAAAAATTAGACCTTGAGCTCCTGGGTTGCTAGGCTGGCTGGGATCAAATGTCCTGACTTCAGAATTATTTTTATATCTATTTCTCAAATATGGATATTTTGCTTTTCAAATATGTGATGTGCTCATGAGATCAGAAGAGGGCATTTTCGTCCCAGAGCCATGGATAACTAGCTGTGAGCCACCATGTAGGAGCCGGCAATTGAACCTGGGTTTTGTGGAAGAGAAGCCAATCAGTACTCTTAACCACTGATTGGCTCCCACTCCCACCCCTACTACCCACCTGTCTCCCTCCCTCCCTCTGTCCATCCCTCCTCCCCTCCTCCCTCTCTACCTCTCTCCCTTCCTTTCTTGAGTTTTTTTTTTTTTTTTTTTCTTTTTTCGGAGCTGGGGATTGAACCCAGGGCCTTGCACTTCCTAGGCAAATGCTCTTCCACTGAGCTAAATCCCCAACCCTGGCCCTTCCTTTCTTGAAATGTAGCTCTGACTGTCCTGGATCTCCTGGCGTTGTTCTCAGGAACACTGTCCATTCTTTGAGACACACATTTGTAACCCCAGCACTCAGGAAGCTGAGTTAGGAAGATCTCAAGTTCAAGGCCAACTTGGACTCCATAGGAAGCTCCAGGTCAACCAGAGTTACATAAAGACACCCAGTCTCAAATAATCATGAGACCAAAACAGGAAATATATACCTAGCAGGTTAAGGGTTCTGTTTGCAGTTAGGAATAAGTTCCCGGGTTGGGGATTTAGCTAAGTGGTAGAGCGCTTGAGTAGGAAGCGCAAGGCCCTGGGTTCGGTCCTCAGCTCCGAAAAAAGAAAAAACAAAAACAAAAAAAAAAAAACAGGAATAAGTTCCCGTCTTTTAGACCTGATGTATTTTAGACCTGATGTAAACTTTGAGTTTTTAAGACATACACTAAACCCGTGACACCATTCCAATGATGAATAAAGATGTTCATCCTTTTTATTCCTTTCCCGTCACTGTCTTTTCTGACAATGGATAATTTACAGGGACCAACCTCTTGCCCCTGCGAACACGTTATCTCTTCTATAAAAGGGAGAAGAGGCCAGCAGGGCTGCTCTCTAAAGTCCTGACGTGTGGAGAGGCAACTGGTTGGCCAGTCCTGGGTGCACCCCGAATACAGCTTGCTTTAGTCAAACAGTTGTGGATTGGGTTTTCCTCCTCACAATTCTCAGGCCTAACATGACAACCAAGTGCGTTACAGCAATAGATGTAGAACACTTTAATATGCCAAAAGTTGTTACTTGATGTACTTTAGTGTCATGACACATATGGAGAGGCCAGCTTTCAGGACTCAGTTCTCTCTCCCAGCATGTAGTTTCCTGGGCTGAACTGAAGTTATCAGCCTTGGCAGAAAGTGCCTTTCCTGGACTAGCCGTTTCCCTGGCCCTGTGAATGACTTTTCAACAAAGCTGTCAAAAGAGAAGGGAGGAAGGGAAAGAAAGAAAGAAAGGAAGGTCCCTGTCTTAGTTAGGGTTTTATTGTAGTGAGGAGGTATCACGACCATGCCAATTCTTTTTTTTAAACCTTTATTTATATTTGTGCATTGACATTTTGCCTACACATGTATCTTTCTGAAGGTGTCGGAATTCCTGGAGATAGAGTTGCAGGCCGTGGTGAGCTGACATGTGGGTTCTGGGAATTGAACCCAGTGCTCTTAACCACTGAGCAATCTCTCCAGCCCCTGACCATGGCAACTCCTATGACAGAAAATATTTAATTGGGTTTGACTCACAGTTTCAGAGGTTTAGTCCGTTATCATCATGGTGGGAACATGGCAGCAAGGAGGTGAGAGTTCTGCATCTTGATCCTCAGCCAGCAGGAGACGATGTGCCACGCTGGCTATACCTTGAGCATATATGACCTCAAAGCCCACCTCCACAGGGACACTTCCACCAGCAAGGCCACACCTTCTAACAGTGTCACTTTGTGGACCAAGCATTCCAACACATGAATCTATGGGGGCCATACCTATTCAAACCACCAGAGGTCCCAAGTCCTACTTAGGGTGGCTGGCCATCCTTGTTCACCTGTAACTTAGATCTCATGGGTTGGTCCTGAGGGTGCAGGTTTGTATTTCCAGTTCCTCAGAAGGCTACAGCAGGAGGATTACAAACCCAAGGCCAACCTGGTGATTCAGTGCGACCCCATTTCAAAGGAAAAGAAGACTGGAACGGTACCCCAACAGAGAGGCAGAACGTCTTTTCTCGGCATAAGTTTTGTCTTGACCTGAGACACCCATCAAAAAGAAATAGGTTAGTTTTGTCAGGTTCCAAATAAAATTCAGCGTTAGGTCTCAAACCGGTGAGCTAGATGCCTATCAGCATGCCCAAGCACACGATAGCCTCCAAGCTTACTGAGAACCTGTAGCCTCTCTGTTTGTCTCACTCCTGCCCTCTACCATAAACCTCTCCAGCTTAGGGGCTTCACTTCCCCCCTCCAGCTTTTGACTCCTATAGAACCCAGCCATTGGTTCTTCTCTCGTTCTCCTGATCAGTCTCGGCTCTCTCGGTCAGCATGTCCCCCTTTCTTCTCTCTACCTCTTGTTCTTCCTGTCTCTCTCCTCTCACGGCCCAGTTCAGTCTACTGGGCATGTCTAATCTACTTTCTCTCCCTGCTCTGGACTCTTCTAGATGCCTCTGGATGTACTCTCCCCTGTATTTACAATCAAATTCTCCTCAACCACACCTTGGAGCAGGCAGGTCCTCATTTTCACTCTCGTTTGGCATACCTAAGAAGTCTGGCCACTGCCACTTTCTGCTCATGTCGGCCACTCCCCACTCCTGCTACCCACTTCCGGCTCATGTTGGGCATGTCCCACTCCTGCTCCTGTCAGCCACCCTCACATTTACCTGTAGCTTGTCCTTCTTTATTTCACTTAGGATTGTTTGAGAGATGGTATCACGTAGCCGAACCTGGTTATTCAGAAGCTACGCAGTCAAGGATGAACTTGAATTCCTGATCCTCCTTGCTTCTAGAAGTTGCTGTGATTACATGTGCAGGGCACTATGATTGTTTTATGTGGTGCCGGGTTGGAACCCAGAACCTTGTGTGTAGTAGGCAAGGCTCGACCAACTGAGCTCCACTCCTAGCCCTACCTGGAAGACCTAAGCATTATCAAGAAATCAGTTCAGACGAGCAAACCCACATTCACAACTGTCACCCGTCGGATCTGAAGCCTCATGTCTGTGATTGATACAGAGACTGTACCTTCTATATCACAGGGTGTCAGTTCCTCTCTAGAGAAACAGTGGAAGCAGGTCTCAAGATTCTGAGCTTAATTCGAATTGCCTACCGTATGTGTAAGTGTGTTTGATCTGTTTGTGTGTCCACACATGGATGCAGTTGTCACCCTATGGGTGTGGTTCTTAGAGTCATAAAATTGTAACAGATAGCCGGAGTTGTAGCTCAGTGGTTAAGTACTTATTAAATACACGTGTGATCCTGGGTTTGATCCTCTGTCTGTCTCTGTCTGTCTGTTTCTGTCTGTCTGTCTGTCTCTGTTTCTGTCTCTGTCTCTCTCTGACACACACACACACACACACACACACACACACACACACACACACACAGAGCCAGACGTACAAGTAGAAGGGGCGCTAGTTGGGAAGGGGAAAGGGATAATTGAGAATGGGCATTAGAGGGGAATGAGGGTGAATATGGTCAAGATACTTTATATGCATGTATGAAAATGTCTTAGTGAAACACATTACCATGTGCAATAATATATACTAATGAAAACGACTGAGAAGCATTCCTTCATGAACAGGCACAGATATGTGGTCATAGTCCTCGAATCTAGGCTCCTGTTTCACCACGGGGCTCTTACAGAATGTTAAGACTGAGAGCAGACTGCACAGGCAAGGTGCCTAGTACATAGTGGAGTCTCCCGTGGACTCCCTCCTAAGTCTACCAAATGTCGCCCAAGCTTGTACTACTAGTCTTTGGCTCCCAGAAGGCAGTTGTAGAGTTCCAGATTTAGAAAGTCCCGCTGTCCTTTGAGTGGGCACACTATATCACAGACGGAAGCATTTCTGGACAAGGTGGTATTTGTAGCCGGGCAAGATGAATATTTTTACCGCTCTGCCATTCGCGCTAGGCAAACTGATCCCAGTGTGTGCGAGCAAGGGAACACTTAAGACTCCCATGAAGGATTCCTCGAGGGCGCACACAGACTGGCGACTGTCCGTTTGAGTCCCTGTCACTGTGCTTTCCCCTGAAGTGGAACGAAGTGGTGCTGCTGGGACCGAACTTCCTAGAGAACAGAGGACCGGGAGGCGGGACCAGGTGCGCAGGGGGGCGTGACTCGAGCCCACGGGGTGGGGCCCACGTGGATGACGCGCGGGGCCACGCCCCCACCTTGGGACCGACCCGGAAGCGGCGCTACTCCTTAGGGGAAGATGGCGCCCTTGGGGCTGAAGGCGGTGGTGGGGGAAAGTGAGTGTCACCCCGCGGCGGGGCTCTGGTGTTCTCTCGGCTGTCCCTTGGGGGGCTGGGGATGTCGGGAGAGGTGAGGTGCACGGATTCTGGGATCCGGGATCCTGACGGTGAGGACAGCACCTGACTCCTGAGGGGACGGGCGGGGTCTTGGGCCCAGCTGGACTCGCCTGTCCCTCAGTTGCAGCTGGCGGAACAAAGTTGGGATGAGGAGGACTCATGCGGGTGAGGAGAGGGAGACACAGTTTCGCGTTTAGACCTTTGGGCCTGCCTCCGCTACAGGCTGACGAGTGTCTGAACCCTGAAAGTTCAGAGGTTGGACTCAGGGGTCCGACAGTGCCCTGGTCAATGACCCCAAGCAATGTATGAGCACTCAGGTGGTGTAACATGCCCCATAGGGGTGACGAAGGGGACGCTTTCTCTTTTGCACCATGCCTAGAAGGTCCTTGGAAGGGTTAACTTCTCCTCCTTGCAAGCTTAAGTCTTGGTGGGGAGAAGGTTTGAAGATGCCCCTCCCCCACCTCCAGTAGTTCCGGCCTCAACTACTTCTTCCGCCCTGATAACAGTGGACTTGACACTCTGGTGCACTGACCAGGCTCTGTGCAAGGCCACACTTCTTTCCCCTTTCCCGTATTCCATCCTCTGAACAGAACAGGTTTTGTAGAAAGGTCCAATACCTTGGTGTTAAAAAGAAACCTTCCCTATGTACACAAGGGTTAGTGGGAAGCCGGCTTAGAGGTTGATCGGAACCCTCAGATCTGGGAACCAAGCGTTCTAGTCTAAGAGACACTAGGAGTCCCTCACTCCCATTCACTCAATTCTCTAAGATGTACCTGTGCTCTGAGCATTGTACCCTGTAGTCACGGGGCTGCTTAGCTAAGTTATCTGACCTCACTCAGGATCCAGGTTGGGGTCCAGCCTAGAGGACAAGTGTCCCAAGCCTCTTCTCTCTTCTTCTCTCTTCTTCCTCTTCTCTCTTCCCTGTAGAAATTCTAAGCGGAGTCATCCGGAGCGTTAAGAAGGATGGCGAATGGAAGGTAGGGGCTGAGGCAGAATGCATGGATGCCCAGGGGCAGCCTTTTACCCAAATCTGTGCAGGTACCCCAAAATGTCAGAGTTGCCTCAGGAATTCCTTGAATGAGCTGTCGATCCATGGGGGTGGGTTTGGGTGGATGGATGTCCCGCTGCCTCTGATTCCCCTGGGACCAGCTTCAGACTGTTTTGCATGGCTCACCTCCCCTTGTGTCTATATCCACCCATCTGGTCAGGTACTCATCATGGATCATCCGAGCATGCGAATCTTGTCATCCTGTTGTAAAATGTCAGATATCTTGGCAGAGGGCATCACCAGTGAGTGGATGAATCTGAGGTGGACCCCTTGAACGTGGGATGTCTGGATGTAGCCCTTGGGTGTGGGATCCCTTCATACTGGTTCAATACATAGTTCTCCCTACATAGCCCGGAGCCACTTAATCTCTAGCACCATATAAAATGGTCATGGTGGTAAATGTCTATGATCTTAGCACCCAGGAGGTGGAGCTAGGAGTATCACAAGTTTAAAGTTAGTCAGCTCATGAGTTCAAAGCTGGCCTGGGCTACATGAAACCCTCAAACAAATGAAACATGACTGCGCAGTCCCTATAAGGTTCTCCGTAAAAAGCTTGGGTGGACTCTGGGATCTCAAGAGTGTGTAGACACCAAAAGTATGGCCGTGGTACTCCAAATGTGCAGAACCTTGCTGTGGCTCTTTATGTGTGTGTGTGGGGGAAATATATATATATATCTCCAAGGGAGTAGTGTAAGCCTTTAAAACACCACCACCATGGGTCCAGTTCTCCACACCGGAGACTCCCCTGTCTCCTTCATGCCACCCATGTGTGTCTTTTCCTCTGTTGCTTCTAGTTGTGGAAGACATCAACAAACGGAGAGAACCCATTCCCAGCTTGGAGGCAATTTATTTGCTGAGTCCCACAGAGAAGGTGCCTACAAGAGAGAGCCTCTGTGTGTATGGGTTTGTGTGTGCTTGAATGGTGTACTGTTGATAGTCTCTGAATGTGCATAATGTATGTGTGTACACAGCAATGCATACATGCACACATGTCACCATACACGTGTGTGTGTGGACACGTTGGAATTTGTGTGTGTGTGTGTGTGTGTGTGTGCATACATCAGAATTCGGGCATGTGGGTGTCATGTCAGGATGCATGTGTGAATACATGCACATGTCAATGTATGCACATAGAACAGAGGTATGTATGCATACATGTGTATGTACGTGTTGGAATTTGTGGGTGTATATATATCAGAATTCAGGCATGTGCATGTCAGGATGCATGTGTGCATGTGTGCACATGTCAGTGTATGCACATCAGAATACAGGTATGTATGCATGCATGTGTATGTACACGTTAGAATTTGTGGGTGTGTGTGTGTGCATACATCAGAATTCAGGCATGTGTGTGTTAGGATGCATGTGTGCACATGTCAATGTATGTGTGTATATGTGTCCCCCTAACAACTGACAGTAGCGCAGTGTGGGGAAATATCAGTTGGGGGCCCCTTGTGGAAGATCGATCTAGGGTGCAGAACCTGACTCCAACAGCGATCTGTCCTTCCCAGTCGGTTCAGGCTCTGATTGCGGACTTCCAGGGGACACCAACCTTCACCTACAAAGCAGCCCATATCTTCTTCACGGACAGTGAGTGCGGCTATCCAGGGTGTCGGGTGCTGTGCTGAGGTGGGGAGTTTGGCCGCAGAACACTGGTCTGATGGTCTCTCCCTGCCAATGCAGCATGCCCCGAGCCCTTGTTCAGCGAACTGGGCCGCTCTCGCCTGGCGAAGGTGGTGAAGACACTGAAAGAGATCCACCTTGCCTTCCTCCCCTATGAGGCCCAGGTACAGCCCCCGCTTGTGGTGGGGAAGGGGTGGGCTGTCCTTGGCAGAGTGACCAAGCTCCCTGCAGAAGAGACAGGACAGGGAATGGACAGTTAGCAGGCTCTTCCTGGAGCGCTAGCCCTGTGCACATTCCTAACGGGCAGCATGGCGTGTGGGGTAGAATTGTCTCATCCCTAAAGTGGAAAGGAGCAAGGAGCTGTCTCTGTTCCCTTTCAGCACCGGCTGGGGCCTACCCTAGCCTGCTTCAGAGCTGGCAGCACAGGCTCTGGAGGATATGGAAGACCCCTGGGAAGTGCAGGGGCAGCAGCGGGCGGTTGCGCTGGGTGTCCCCTACAGTGATCACGACGACACTTCTGTCCTCCCCAGGTGTTCTCTCTGGATGCCCCGCACAGCACCTATAACCTTTACTGCCCATTTCGGGCAGGGGAGCGGGGGCGGCAGCTCGATGTGCTGGCCCAGCAGATAGCCACACTGTGTGCCACTCTTCAGGAATACCCATCCATTCGCTACCGCAAGTGGGGGCCAACCCCCACCCTACCCCAGTGCTACCTTTTACCCTCGCTCTCATTCTGTGTCCATGCTTTCCCCTATGCGTGTGCATGTGTGACTGTGTGTGTATGTGTGTGTGTTTGGAGGTCAGAGGTGAACCTCGGGTATCTCCCTCAGTCACCATCCACCTTTTATTTTTTTAAAGATTAAAAAAAAGTTTGTGTGCGTGCATGTGAAGGTTCTCATGTAGACCAGAAGAGGGCATCAGACCCTCTGGAGCTACAGTTATGGGTGGCTGTGAGCCTCCGGGTGCTGGGCAGAGCAGTTCGAGCCTTTGACCACTTAGCTGCCTTTTTGAGAGAAGGTTCTCCCTTGGCCCAGTTTTCCCATCCAGGCCCAAGGATCCATGTCCCCAGCACTGAAAACTCAAGCACACTTTTAAGTGCTCTGGGGGGTCGAGCCTGGCTTGCATGGCAGCCATTTTACTGACTTAGCCATTTCCCCAGCTCCTGTATTGTCTTTAATTTGACCCTCACCCCTACCCTCGATGTCCCCAGTCTGTGCCCAGTCCTCCCAGCACCCATATCCTCATGTCCCTGTGTTTGTCTGCATCACCTCCAGGGGCCCAGAAGACACAGCCCAGCTGGCCCATGCTGTCCTGGCCAAGCTGAACGCCTTCAAGGCAGACACTCCCAGTCTGGGCGAGGTGAGGGGGATGCTGGGGAGGTGCCAGGGAGGCTTGGTAGGGTCCCAGTCAGCATCTTCATCCTTCTCTCTCCGTGCCCAGGGCCCAGAGAAAACACGCTCACAGCTGCTCATAATGGACCGGGCAGCAGACCCCGTGTCCCCGCTATTACATGAACTCACATTTCAAGCCATGGCCTATGATCTTCTGCACATTGAGCAGGACACATACAGGTAGACGGAACTGGGAAAATGCCTTTCACCCCGTCCTTTGCCCACGTAGGCCCTCTGTCTGCTGATCTGCCGCTCTTCCAGGTATGAGACCACAGGGCTGAGCGAGTCCCGGGAGAAGGCTGTGCTCCTGGATGAAGACGATGACCTGTGGGTGGAACTCCGGCACATGCACATAGCGGATGTGTCCAAGTGCGAGCCTGGCGTGGGTACTGGTGTGGGAGGGCTCCAGGTACCCAGGCCTCATTCCTGGGGTGTCCCTCTATAACTTACACTCTTCAGGGGGACTCTGCTTCTATCTGAGCGTCACCCCAGTGCATCCCCAACGGCTTGGGACTGCTACATGCATCTAGGTGTCTCCGATCAGCTGGTAGTAAGAGGCCTCCCTCCCCAAGTGTCTCAGCATCTTCTCTCTTCCCCTCCCCTGCCCTCGCTCATGGCTAGGAAGGTCACGGAGCTCCTGAAGACATTCTGTGAGAGCAAGCGGCTGACCACAGACAAGGTAGAGTTCATGGCGGGGCAGGACTTCAGCCTGGAGTGCAGTGGAACCGTAGGGCAGGGGCCTGGCCTCATCCCTCCCGTCTCTACCCTCTCTTACCCTTACTTCAGGCCAACATCAAAGACCTGTCCCACATCCTGAAAAAGATGCCACAGTATCAGAAGGAGTTGAACAAGGTGAGCTTGGACAGTCAGACCCACCCAGGCTCCACCCGGCTGCCTGGCTTGGTTGTGTCTAACCCAGTCCCGCCCTGCAGTACTCCACGCACCTGCACTTGGCAGATGACTGCATGAAGCACTTCAAGGGCTCGGTGGAGAAGCTGTGCGGTGTGGAGCAGGTGGGTCTGCGACGTGTGGGCAGGGCAGGGCAGGACCTGGGGGCGGGGGTCCCGAGGAGGTAGAGCTTGGAGAGGAGCAAAGCCTGAAAGAGGTGGCCAGGGCCCTCCATGGGGAGCAGGGGCAGGAACTCACAGGGGCCTCTGGTAGGGAGGATTTGGGGAAAGGCAGGGCCTCAGATAGAGGGTGCGGAGTGGGGTTCGGGGAAGAGGTGTCTTTGTAAGGGTGGACCTAGGAGAGGGTATTGGAGAGCAGGGCAGAGTAGTGCTTAGAGACAGGACCTGAGCGTGTTTGGAGATCGAGGGTGGGTTTAGCCCGTGCTTGGGTAGATGGGCTTCAGGAGACCAGTTTCCAGGATGAGGTGGGGTGGGGTTATCTTACTGAAGTCCCTGATTTGTCCCCGCTCTGTCTGTTGCCTTCCCACACCTTCCCACAGCAGCCAGCTGGACAGCTAACTCTCATGTCATGCAGGACCTGGCCATGGGCTCTGATGCAGAGGGTGAGAAGATCAAGGACACCATGAAACTGATTGTCCCGGTGCTGTTGGATGCCTCCGTGCCACCCTATGACAAGATCCGGGTTCTGCTGCTCTACATCCTTCTGCGGAACGGTGGGTGAAGGGGTGGCCAGGGATGGTCTCGGATCCTAGGACCACTACAAGCTCAAGGCCCTCATCACCTAGCTGGCCATCTTAGCTTCTTTTCCTGTCACTGTGATAAGCACCCTAACAAAAGCAACTCAAGGGAGAGAGGGTCCGTCTGACTCACAGTGCCAGGCTGCAGTCATCGTTGAGGTCAGGCTTGAAAGGGCTGGGCATGCTGGGGACGCTCACAGTGCAGCAGAGAGCAGCGGATGCAGGCCTGCTTGGCTCTGCTTCTCCACTCTTACACAGGTCAGGATCCCTCCCCAGGGAATGGTGCCCCTCACAGTGGGCAGCTTCTCCACCCCGGCCAATGAAACTAAGGAGGTCCCTTAACTAAGGGATTAACTGAGAACCACCACTTAATTTAAAAACATTAGTACAGTACTTTTTTTTTTTTTTTTCTTTTTTTTTTTTTTCGGAGCTGGGGACCGAACCCAGGGCCTTGCGCTTGCTAGGCAAGCGCTCTATCACCGAGCTAAATCCCCAACAGTACAGTACTTTTTTTAAAGACTTGGTTATTTAGCTGGGTGGGTGGTGGCTCACACCTTTAATCCCAGTCCTCGGAGGCAGAGACAGGATGATCTTTGAGTTCGAGGCCAGCCTGGTCTATAAAACTAGTTGCAAGGCTACACAGAGAAACCCTGCCTTGCAAAACAAAACAAAGCAAATTATTTTATATGCATGAGTGCTCTGCCTAATGCATGCTTGTGCACCCTGTGTGCCTGCTCTCCGTGGAGGACTGAGGAGGGCATCGGATCCCTTGGAACTGGAGTTACAGGTGGTCACGAACCACCACGTGGGTGCTGGGAACTGAACCTGGGTCTTCTGTAAGGACAGCCAGTGTTATTAGCTGCTGAGCTGTCTCTCCAGCCCCTAGGGAGGTAGAGACAGCTGATTCCTGGGGCGTGCTGTTTAGCCAGTCAAGCTGAATCGGCAGGCTCCAAGCTCCTGAGAGACTCAGAGTGATGGTGTTCCATAGAGTTGTGCGTGTGGGAGTGCGTGTAGCAGTATGTGACACGTGTACACGTGGGAGACCAAAGCTGGACATTGGGTGTCTCTGTCGGTCCCTCTCTTAGTCCTTTGAGATAGGGTCTCTCCCTGAAGGTTATGTTAGGCTGGAGTCCCCATCCCTGAAGCACTGGGTTACAAGTGTACGTGACTGCCAAACACTGAGGATTGGAACTCAGGTCTCCTTGCTTGCCCGTGGGAAGACCAGAGTGTGATACAGAGTGTGATACCTGCCAATGCCAGCATCGTTCTCTGCCTCAGTCTCAAGACAGGTGTGGGGAGCTGCGGCAGTCCCGAGTGGGTGTGTGTTGTTGATGCAGGCACAGCCGTGACAAGGACCCGGTGTCTCAGATCCATGGGGTGGCAAGGCCTTCCTTGGGTCAGGCTGGGAATGTCAAAGCCTCCCTCTGGTCCAAGTGCAATGTGAATGTTTACAAACAATTGACGAGTGTGAGCAAAACCTAGCAACTCCGTCAGAGTGTGCACAGCCCACCACACTACTTGTTCTGTACATGTGTCTATCTGTGTGTGTGTGTGCGTATGTGTGTGTCTGTTTGTCTATATTTCTATAATTTCTTTAGTGTCTGTTTCCTCATTTCATCACAGCCCCTAGTCAGATCAAGTACCAAACCTCTAAAGTCTTGGCCACAGGGTCTCTCCTTGAACCTGAGCGAGGCTGGGTTCTAGAAATTCCCCGCAATCTTCCTGTTTCTTCCTCCCACAGCACAGGGTTACAGGCACATGTCGCTATGCCAGCTTTTATGTGGGTGCTGTAGATTTGAACTCCAGTTCCATGCTTCTGCAGCAAGCACTCCGACCCTCTCAAACATCCTCCAGCTCTCGTCAACTAATTCTTGAAGAGACCCCATTTTACCTGTTCAGATCTACCCATCCCTGTACCTATAGATAACTATAGGGATAGTTATACACAATTCCCTTCTCTTTAAACACCAGAAGTTTCCAGGTCCTGGAGACATCCTAGCTGTGAGGAGATGTCTTTATAGATCTCTTCGGATAGGACCCTACTGGTCGCTTATCATTACCTGTTGCTCTACCCCAGGCGTGAGTGAGGAAAACCTGGCCAAGCTGATCCAGCATGCTAATGTGCAGTCCTACAGCAACCTCATCCGGAATCTGGAGCAGCTGGGGGGCACTGTCACCAACTCTGCGGTACGTAGGGAACTGATGAACGGTGGAGCGTGGCCCTTAGACGATTAGGGGGTGATACATGCTCAGCTTGGGTATGCGAGCATAGGGGACCAAGAACACCAAGACCTTCCCTAATTCTCTAACGTGATGGGCAGTGGGGGTTACATTGGTGCCCCTGCATGGCGGTACAGGGTATGAGCTTTCAGGGGCAGGTGGGAGAAGGAGTCACCATTAACGGGAAACAGGGTGAGACTAGGGGTTCTGAAGGGATCGGCAAACTTCTCACCCTACCCAGTACACATGGTGGTTTCCTAGGCTCCCCTCTGTAGTCTGCCTCTCCCTAACCTATGTGTCTGGATCTGTCAGATCTTTCTGTAACACAGACCTGTGACCTTGTGTCCTTCTGTCCCCCTCTGCCCCCTCTCTCTCATACACATTATTATTTTGAGGCACATTTCACTTTGTAGCTCGGCTAGCCTTGAACTTACGCTGTAGCTAAGGCTGATCTTAAACTCACTCTATAACTCAGACTGGCCTCAAATTCACGGCCATTCATCCATTGTGTTAGCCTCCTGAGTATCTGGGATTACAGAACCTGGGATTACAGAACCTGGGACTACAGATGCGGGCTATCATGCCTGTCCTATCCCTTGCCTCTTGCTGTTTCTGTAGCTTTTACTTGACTTACTCTTTCTTCTTTTTCTTTGTTCTGTCTCTCTCTTCCCATTTCTGTTTCTTCTGTCTCCCTTTTCATCCCCACTCCTCTACCTCCCTGCCTTTGTGTCCACCTTTGTATCGTGTGTCTTATTATGCCCCTCTGTTTCTCTCTTTTCTCCTTGTCTCTGTGTTTTTCTGTCTCTTACCTCCCATGTCTGTCTGTCTTTACTTCTGTCTTTCCATCTTTCTTTGTCTCTCTGCCTCTCTCTACCTCTGTTTCTGCCTCCGCCTATTATGCTTCTCGAATGCTCTTTGCCTCTGTCTCTCTTTGCTTTTCCTGTCTTTCTGTCTCTGTCTCTTCCTGCTCTATTTCTCCATCTCTCTGTGCACCCCCATAGCCCTTCCCCATCTGCGATGGCCTCCTTCCCTTCCCAATCCCATTCCACCCCCCCCAACCCCTCTGTAGGGCTCAGGGACCTCTAGCCGGCTGGAGCGGAGAGAGCGCATGGAGCCCACCTACCAGCTGTCTCGCTGGTCCCCAGTCATCAAGGACGTGATGGAGGTACACAGGTTGGGTGCCCCTGTTCCTCTCTACTGATCCCATTAGCCAGTAAGCCCTCCACCCCCCGCCCAGCTCTCAGTGGTAAGCCTTGGGGCTTAGTGGGAAATCCCTCATTATCAGCCTGGCACCCTATTTGCTTTACAGGTGGGGCACACAAAACAACACCCCAGGAATTGGGGCAGCAGAGGAATTCCTTGCTAGAGATTGTAGCTTTCTCTGTACCCTGTGCTCTCCTCTAATCTCTATCCTGTCCTCCAGAAGCCTCTCTTATGCTGGCCCCTGGCCACCCCCACACCCCAAAGCCTCATAATCAAATAATGGTGTATTAGAGGCTTTGTTCTCCTGCTTGGAGACTCAGCAACCTTATACCCTGACTTCCTGGATTGCTGGGTCCCCAAGAAACAAGGAGGTGTAGATTTGGGGACCAAGGCCATTTCATTTGCTGGGCTCCACTGACTGGGGCTCTTTAACTCCTCCTGTCTGGCCACAGGATGTGGTGGAGGACCGGCTAGACCGAAAGCTGTGGCCCTTCGTGTCTGACCCTGCTCCTGTGTCTAGCTCCCAAGCAGCTGTCAGGTGAGGGCCCTGGAGAGGCCTGGGTTGGGGGTTGGGAGCTGCCAGCCTGGACTGACCTCTACCCATCGCCTCAGCAGTGCTCGCTTTGGCCACTGGCATAAAAACAAAGCCGGTATAGAGGCTCGGGCTGGACCCAGACTCATCGTGTACATTGTGGGTGGTGTCGCCATGTCTGAAATGAGGGCTGCCTATGAGGTGACCAGGGCCACTGAAGGCAAGTGGGAGGTACTTATAGGTGAGTAGCTAGAACTCAGGTCCTTGGGAGTATGACTGGGGATTCTTGGGGTCCAGGGCTGGACTTGGGGTCCCTTAGAGTCTGCAGTTAGATTTGGTGTCCCAAAACGCCTAAGTTGTGGGCGTTTGGGCTTCTTTGGAGCCTGGGGCTAGGTTCTGAGTCCCTAAGAGCCTGGGGCTGGACTGTGGACTCCCCCTCTGAGGGTCCTGTGCTGGACTCTGCAGTCCATTGAGATCTAGGGCTGGACTCTGAGGTCCCTTAGGGTCTGGGGCTGGACTACTCAATTCCTAAAGGCCTAGAATTAGGTTATGGAAGTTTTGGGCTTGGGGGCAGGAGTCTAGGGTATTTGAAGGGCTTGAGTCTCCAGTGGAGTAATCACTTGGGGCTGGACACCCATGTTCCTAAGCTCCTGAACCCCTAAATCATTGAGAAGACAGGTCCCTGGTTTGCAGGAGGGCAGGAGTTGGTTCTCACCAGGCAGGGCACTAGTCAGGAGTAGCAGATCCCAGGAGAGACCTCTGCCTCTTCCTTACCCTCCCCCTCCTGCCCAGGCTCTTCCCACATCCTCACTCCAACCCGCTTCCTCGATGACCTCAGGACCCTGGATCAGAAGCTGGAGGACATAGCCCTGCCCTGACTCAGCTGCTTGCTCTGCCCTCTCCTCCTATTCCAGAGAAATAAACTCTTCCCTTCCATCTTTCCATCGAGGCTCACCTCACTTTCTTCCCGGAGAGAGCTGTATAAACCAGACCCATGCTGCCGGCCTCCCCTTATGTTACTGTCCTGCCTGAACCTTCCCTTGGCCCCCAGAAGCAGCTTTAGCTTCCATGAACGCTGGGAACCTGGGCTCTGGCTCTCTGGCTGGGTCCCTCCATCCAAACCCTGATCTTAGCAGACAAACTGCAGAGGAGACAGAGAGCTGCCAATCAGGGGATGGCAGGGCTGCAACCCCATTGTCACTAGAATTCTTTAGGCTGTTTGGTTAGAATTATAGAAAAAAACCTTAACCTTTCTCTTTATTTTGTGTTACACTTGTGTGTCTGTCTGTGCATCACATGCATCAGTGCCTGTAGAGGTCAGAATAGGGTGCGGGGTCCCCAGGACCAGGTATAGATGGTTGTGAGAAGCCACGAGGTGCTTGGGTCTGCTGTAGGAACAGCCAGTCCCTTGACCACTGAGGCATCTCCAGCTCCAGAAATAGAAGCAGGTAGAGTAGGTCTGGATCCTGACTCTTCCCCTGGAACCTCCCAGGAACTACTGCAAGTGGAACTTGAAGCCCCAATTCCGGGAATCAGAGCCAGCATTTAAAGCACAGCAAACTCAAACACCGGTTTCCTAGTGGCCCCCGCCCTCCTCCAGCCTTAAGATTTCCCCGTAGGTTCTGCTTGCAGGACTTACCAGAGTTTTTAATGGAGAACTTATAAACTATACCTGGGCCTGGGTGGCTCAGAGGTTAAGAGTGTTTGCTGCTCTTCCAGAGGCCTGGATTTGGTTCCCAATACTCACGTTGGGTGGCTCAAAGCTGCTTGTAACTCCAACTCCAGGGGATTTGGTGCTCTTTCCCGGTTTCAGTGGGAGCCGAGATACATGTGTGCCCTGCCCCCACACACCAATAAACAAATGAACAGACAATAAATAAAAGCACTCCACTCAGCGTGGTTTAACAGGAATTTATTACTCCACAGCTCTGGAAGCTCGCTCTTTGCCGGTTGTTGATTGGATGGTTTGTAGATAGAGAGCCTTTGTTCAGACTGGGCTTGTTAAGTGGCTAAGGATGACTTTGAACTCCCGATTCTCCTGCCTCCCCCTCCTGAGTGTCGCGGTTACAGCTGTGTAGTTGGTTTATGCAGGGCTGGGGACAACCCACTTCTTATGCTTTCATGCATGCTAGGCAAGCATCTTCCAGCTCAGCCACATCTCCAGCTGCAGCTGGCATTTCCCTGTGTCCTCACATAGTTGCATCTTGCAGGTGTCCCAATTTCCTCCTCTTAGGTCACCACATACTGGATGAGAGCCCACCCTGTGGCCTCATTTTTTTTTTTAAAAAAAACTTAATTATCTTTAAAAAGACCTTGTTTCTAAATATATTCATTTGAGATACAAAGGGTTAGGACGTGAGCACCTAACTGTTGGGAACAGAGACAATTTAGCCCGTAGCATTTGGGTAACAGGAGGGATGTTTCAGTGAATGAAGAAGACAGAGAAGGGTCCTGCTCTCTAGGGACACATCCAGGCGGGTGTCACAGGCAAAAAGGCTATGGGGACGGGAGACATCCTAAAGTGCTTCACCTAGAGGTGGTGATAGGAGTAAAAGGGAAAGGCCGCAAAGCCAAAACCACGGAAGGATGCCACCCGGGGCCACCTGGGGAGCCAGACAGTAAAGTGTTGACCACTGACAAGAGCACCAGGACTATAGAGCTTGCCTATCAGTACTGGAAGCCCTGGGTTCTGTCCCTGGCTCTAGAATAAGACTTTAGAAAGGTTGGAGGACTATGTGGGACCTGGCAAGTCTGCATGAAGACTTTGTTACTGACGGACAGTTGAACACCATGGAAGGATCCGGGCAGGGAGGCCAAGAAGCATGACCCAAGTTTTAGGGTGGCCTGCGCAGGAAGCCAAACGCAGTGCCCTCTGTCAGGGTGACCTTTGCTTCTTTTGGGTCCTGCCTGGGCACGTGAACTATGCAGAATTGCAAACATGGCAAGTGGGATCCTTTTGATTCTGAGTTCATCAAAGTCCAGGGAGTCTAAAGGCTGAGCATCCTAACTCAGGATAGAAAGATCATGAAATCTGCGGAATGAATCAGTGTGTCCATCACAGGACACCTCCCCACCCCCAGTGGAAGGAGGCTCTGTAGCTCAGGCTGGCCTGGAGGCCCCTATTCTCTGCCTCAGGGTCTGAGGTGCTGGAGTTGTCTGGCACGGGAGGTGATTCTAAAGTTTAGATGTGAACGCTAAGATCCCTGGCTGCCAACGGCTGTTTCTCTCCGGGATCCATCCGTGTTGTTAAGCGAGGCGAGCACCAGGGGATGCTGCAGCTCGTTCACTGGCTTCTTTGTTCATCCCAGATTGTAACCCGAGCTGGGTGACCTAATTATTACAGAAGCCTGGGAAGAGCTCTCAGCAGAAACAAAACTGTTGCTTAAACCGCTCTTACCTTTCCTTTTAAAAATGAACTTACCGCACTGTGTAGTCCTGGCTGGCTGGAACCGTGTGGACCAGGCTAGCTCCCAGGGCTGGGATTAAAGGTGTGCCTGCCCCACTACCCCAACCACGTCTAATGATAGCCACATGAAGTAATGTGTCTGTCTTAGGGTTCTTCGGCTGTGATGGAATGTGACCAAACGCAATTTGGGGAGGAAAGGGTTTATCTCACCCAATTCCACATAATACCACACCATCAAAAACTGTGAGGGCAGGAACCCAAGCAGGGCAGGACCCTGGAGGTGGGAGCTGCTGCTGAGGCCATGGAGGGTGTCACTTACTGCTTGCTCCGCCTTCTTATAAAACCCAGGACCACCACCCAAGGGTGTCTCCACCCAATAGAGGCGTTTTCTCAATTGAGCCTCCCTTCTCTGATGACTGGCTTGTGCCACGCAGGCATTAAGCTCGCCAGCACAGTGTCCGTGCTGTGAAACACAGACACGGACTGTGCCAGTATCTGTGGCTCCCTGTGGCTACTGTCCTCATCTGAGGTTTTGACAAACCTCCCACATTACAAAGAATCGTTGAGAGCCTCTTTATGAGAATAAAATGTGCACTCTTGCTTCCTGTGTTATGTAGGTACACATTCAGGGGACTTCCTCTAACCTGTGACACTTTGCTCCTGCCCCAGGGCCTTTGCACCTGCAGTTCCCTACCTGTTACCTCCCCTTAGCTCAAGTGTCACTACATCATCATTGCTTGTTACGTGTTCTTTGTGGTCCTTTTCTTAACCTGTGGCTTCCTTGGCACCACCCATAATAGCTCTTCCAGCATCTGTGGACCCCCACCCTTGCCTTCCAGGCTTCCCTAAAAACGGGCTTAGAACCACAGCATTCATTTTAATTTGAATTAGGTTAGTAGGCAGAAAACTGACATGCTCGCCAGATCTTTCCTGTTGCCTCACAACAAGGGATCTGTGTTGTTGTCTCCAAGGATGCCCCTACCCCTCACTCTCCAGGTAAGATGTTAGGCAGGGCTCTAGGCGTGACTTAGCAGTCCAGTGCTCTCCTAGTAAGGGCTGGGGATGTGGCTCAGAGGTAGAGCCTCTGCCTAGGATCCAATGGTGAAGGTGGGAGTGCGCCTCAGTAGTATAGCATTGGCCTAGCACATTTAAGGCCCCAGATTCAGTCCTTACTACTACACACACCAGAGCGGGGTGGGGGGGAGTATCAAATTCTGTATCCAGAACATTTTTATCTTGTGTGAAATTGCTCAAATCTGAAAACACAAGTTGACCAACAGCCCCTTGCTGCCAAGAACATTGTGAAAATGTGTCTGGGGGGAGGGGTGGCCTGCTAGGAGAAAGGGTGTGCTTTCTGGGTCAAGGATGACACCCCCAGGGCTCCGTGTTAGCAACACTTGGTGGGAGAAGAAAATCTTAGGCAGTAGGCTTCCCTAGTGGACTGTCCACAGTTCTATTCTGTGTATAGGTATGGTGCTTGGGATAGAACCCAAGGTTTTGGCATACTAGGCAAGAACTTAACCCTGAGCCATATCCCAGCCCCTCACTGGGGGATTCTAGGCAGGGGCTCTACCACTGAGCCACGCCCCCAGCCCCTCACTGGGGGATTCTGGGCAGGGGCTCTACCACTGAGCCACGCCCCCAGCCTCTCACTGGGGGATTCTGGGCAGGGGCTCTACCACTGAGCCACGCCCCCAGCCTCTCACTGGGGGATTCTGGGCAGGGGCTCTTCCACTGAGCCACGCCCCCAGCCCCTCACTGGGGGATTCTGGGCAGGGGCTCTACCACTGAGCCATGCCCCAGCCTCTCTGGGGATTCTAGGCAGGGCTCTCACCCTGAGCCACCCCAGCCTCCTCACTGGGGATTCTAGGCAGGGGCTCTACCACTGAAAGCCTCTCACTGGGGGGTAGGAGGGCTCTACCACTGAGCCACGCCCCCAGCCCCTCACTGGGGATTCTGGGGCTCTTCCACTGAAAGCCTCTCACTGGGGGATTCTGGGACTCTACCACTGAGCCACGCCCCCAGCCTCTCACATTCTAGTCCACCCTGAGCTGCCCCAGCCCCTCACTGGAGGATTCTAGGCAGGGGTTCTTCTCCTGAGCCACCCTAGCTCCTCACTATGCAAAGCTAGGTAGGAACTCTTCCTTTGAGCTATACCCCAGCCCCTCCTTGGGGCAAATCTAGGCATGACTCTTCCACTGAGACATAGTCCTAGCTGTCCACTTTTTTTTTTTTTTTTGAGGCAGTGTGGTTTATTTTTTTTTAAACTTGGACCTTACTGATTCAAGCTAGACTCTCTGGCCAGCCAGCCCTAGGGATCCCCCTGTTTCTGTCTCCCCATTATTGGGATTAAAGGCACGCAGTTGTAGAAAATTTTAACCATGGCTGCTCTGGCAAGGGATTACATTCAGAGACCTTCTAGGCTGTGAGATCTGGCTGGAATGCAGACAAACCACAGACCTTTAATCCCGCTGGCTGGAATACTGACATGCCCTCAGTACACACCTGTAACTCCAAACAATGTAGGTAACGTTAGCTTGCAGAAGGAAGAAACATGTTTGAACTATGAGCCTAACTGAGGGGCAGACAAAGTGACAAATCAGAAATAGATTTGACAGCATGATTCAAAGATAGGATATACCCAACAGGAAAGAGACAATTTAAGAGAACAGCAGGGGCGGGTGGGTGGGGAGGCAGTTTTACAGAGAGAGGTTCTGGGTGAAGACAGGAAAAGCCAGAGAATGAGAAGAACCCAGAAGATTAGAACAGATTGCCAGAGTTAGTTTGCGGTCAAGCGAGGCAGTTCAGTGAGAAGTCTGGAGTAGCCAGTCAGCTTGGGGAGGAGTTTGAGCCAGTAAAACTGAGTTGAACCGTCCCTCCAGAAAGAACTTAGAAAGGGTGAGTTTATTCAGCAGTAAGGCTCAGAGGCTGAAACATTCTAGGCCTAGATCAGATTGCACGGATGCTGGAGGCTTCCAGGCCTAGGCCCAGGGATAGTTTGAACAGAGAAAGAGATACTATGGGCTCAGCCCGAGCTGTGCATCAGCACATCTGAGCACGGCTCTCATCTCATTCCTCCACCTGAGGAAACAAAAGTTACTTTTACACACACACTTTTTCATGTGGGTGCTAGGACTTGAATTCAGGTCCTTGTATTTGCAGAGCAAGTGCTCGCCTGACGAGCCGCCTCCCCGGCCTTTCTGGTGAGCCTTTGAACGGGCATCCACTTCACAGGCCAGCAGTTGTGCCATCTGTAACATTGCACCAGACATTGTTGCAACAACTGCCTTGTGAATAGTCATGGGGTTTCATGGTAGACGCTGAGGAGCGGGGAGGAGGGAGCTGGAAGGAGGGGGTTGCTCAACCCCGTTCCAGGAAACGGTGATCCTGGCCCTGCTCCTTCCCTTCCTCCACACTTCCTCTTACGAAGGAAGTTTGAGTTGCTCCATAGGTTTCTGACCCATTTTTTTTTTCTTCTTGTTATTCCTGGCAGCAGAAATTCGAGGAAGGTAGCTGGGGAGATGGCTCAGTGGATAAGAGCGAGCTGGGCTGATAAAGAATGAAGACCTGAGTGTGAATCTCTAGCACCCGTGTGATAAAGCTGCACTTAGCTGTGTGCTCACCTCCAGCACCAGCGATGAGTGGGACAGAGGTGGCAGGACCGCTGGGGCTTGCTGGCAATCAGTCTACCTCTGGGCTCAGTGAGAGATCACCGGTCAAGGGAATCAGGCTGAGGGAGACAAAGCCGGGCACCCGATGTTCTTCTCTGGCTTCCGCATCTGGGTCGCCCTCCCCCCACACCATACATGTATGCCACACATGGCCTTGCACACACAAGATACATTTAAGCAAGTGTTTTGTAAAGTGGTGTATCTTTTGGATCCCCTAATATCAGCACACTTTGTTACGTTAAGGTGAAGGGGAAGTGGAGATGCAGCTTGGAGAAGACAAGGTCAGCCACAGAAGGGCAAGGAGTCGAGGCTTAATGCGGTCTAGTCTATCTGGAGCTCTGGGAGGAGCCTGGAACCCTAGCATTGTAGAGGTGGGTGCGGCAGGATCCGAATGTTGGGGCTCCAGAGATGGCTCAAGAGTGCTTACTGTTCTTGGATCTCCAGGTGGAGGGGATCTGATGCTCTCTCCTGGCCTCTGATGGTTACAGCACGCGCCCCCCCCCCATAAATAAAATATAAATACACACAATAAAATAAATCTAAACAAAACTGGATCAAGGTTACTCTGTGCTTACCCTTGGCTACACGGGGAGTTCAAGGCCAGGTTTAGATACACGAGGCCTTGTGTAAACAAACAAGAACAACCCAAACCCAGCGTGGGCCCAGGCTGCTCTTGCCCAGGTCCTTAGTTTGGTTCTCAGCACCTACGCGGTGGCTCACAAACACCTGCAACTCCAGTTCCACGGAACCTAGCACTCTCTTCCGGCTCCCACGGGCACGGCACTCATGAGGCAGACATACAGATGTGTAACTAGAAGTGATAAGTTAAAACCCAACCAAAACGATCACCTTTGTCCCTTTCCCAATGTGACCCCACTGAATAAGTCTTCCTTTTCTGCCTTTCCTTACTGAAAAGGAATCTTTAAGCCTGTCAGCAGCACGAGGGCTGTAGGTAATGCTACAGCAAGGAGAGGAACGCAAGTACAGTGAAACTGTTCCCATGGGTAAAGAGGGGAAAGGGGATAAGCCCCAGGCCAGGGGGAAGTGCACAGAGGACTCTCTGGTGGACTGAGAAAGACGTGTCCATTCTCCTGCCATTCGATGATCTTAGTGGGGTTGTTGGGCTCCCCCTCGAGTGATGGACTTACCTCTGAGGGTCTTCATAAGGATTTGCACCCCATCTCTGAGATGAAACAGGCATAGGGTACACCCCTTGGGGATCACACCAGGCGTGACTACTTTCTAGTTTCTTGCTGGCAAAGGTCAATCTCTGCTGGTTTGGGTTGGGGATGCTGTCCTTGCCTTGGGTCTTTGCTTTGACGTGGTGGTGTCACTGAGCTTAACCTCTAGGGTGATGGGCTTGGCAGTTAAGGACTTTTCTTTTCCACTTACATCTTCTATGTGCATTTGATGTGTGCACATGAGTGCAGGCGCCCACAGAGGCCAGAAGAAGGCGCCGTATCTCCTGGACCTGGAATTTACAGGTGTTTGCGAGCCACCTGATGTGGGTGCTGGAACTGAACTCTGTCAGAGCAGGAAGCAATCTTAACCTCTGAGCCATCTCTCTGGTCAGTGATAGTGGTAGCAGTCCTCACAGACACACAGCTATGATCTCAATGGATATAACTCCAATGTCAGACTTTTAAGGCAGGGTCTCACGTAGCTCGGGGTGGCTGAGAACTCTATTGTAGCTAAGGATTACCTTAGATTCCTGAGCCTGGCTGCGTGTCTTGCCCTGTGTTGTGGGCTGACCAGATGGCGCACTGGGTAAAGGAACTTACAGCCAAGCATGAGGATCTAAGCTGAATCACTTGGATCCACATGGGCGAAGTTGTATACACGTGGAAACCTGAGGGCGGTGATGAAGATCTCCCTTCATTGCTTTCTGCTTTATTTACTGAGGTGGGCTCTGTTACTGAACCTGGAGCTAGACTGGGGGAGGGGTAGGTCCCCTGTCTCCGTCTCGTGGAATCACAGGTGGGACCACACATCTTTTATGTGGTCCCATTGCCTGTATAGCAAGTGCCACATCCACCGAGTCATGTGTCAGCCCCTGGACCCACTTTCACCCAATCGTCTGGTGACAAGCGTCTAGGCTGGTCCCTTCCCTGCCTGCTGGTTTTGACACAGGGTCTTGTGCAGCCCACATTGCTTGGGTTCTTGATTGTCAGGTCCAAAAGAAACAGAGGACAAATGGCTGACTATGATGATCTTAGCATACCAAAGCGCACGCTGGTCTGAATACTCTCTCAGTATCACAAGCACCCATTACAGAGTACATGCTGGCTTCTTCTCACCCACCCTTATCCTAAACTTCTTCAGCTAATAGTCTTCTCCTAGCTTTTCATTCCTACAGAACCCTGTGATTTCAGCCATGCACCCTCTTGGATCTAGGTTCCCTCTCTTTTTTGGCTCTCTCTTCTCTTCCTCTCTCACTCTCCCCGCTGTCTTTCCTCTAATGGCCCAGTTCAGTCAGTCTACTGAACATGTTTAGTCAATTTCTCTCTCTTTCTCTTCTCTCTCTCCCTCCCTCCCTCCCTCCCTTTCCTCCTCTCCCTCCCTCCCTCCCCTCCCCCCCTCCCTCCCTCCCTCCCTCCCCCCCTCCCTCCCCTCCCTCTCCCCCCTCCCTCTCCCTCCCCTCCCTCTCCCTCCCTCCCCTCCCTCCTCCCCCTGCTCTGGACCCTTCTCGATGTCTCTGGCTGTACTCTCCCTTGCATCTACAATAAAAACCTTCCCCTCAGCCGATGGAGTGGCCTTGTCCTCATTTTATACATTGATCATCGGACTGCCACCTCCCAAGTGACAGGCACATGTCACCGCACTAGGTAAGCACTCTGCCAACTGAGCTGCACTCCCAACCCCAGATTTTATTAGTATTTTTTTTTAAATATCAGCAAATAAATTAGTGGTTTTCAGGGCTGGAGAGATGTCACGGTGGTCAAGAACACTTGCTGCTCTTGAGGATAATGGGAGTGAGTTCTCAGCTCCCACACAAACAACTCATTCACCTGTGACTCAGTACTAGAGAATCTCATTCCCCGCTTCTGACCCCCTAGGACACAGGCACGAGCATAGCATACATACGGAGAGATATAGACACACGTATACGTAAATAATAAAAATAATTTTAAAAAAGCTCTGGGTTTCATTATGACATGACCATACACATATATCAGTATGCGTTGCTCATATATATATTGTGCTGCATCCTCACTGGAGAGGCTGCTAGTGTCAAGGAGTCTCCTTTGATTGACAGAAACACCTGTCATAGTAACCGCATCACCAGGGCAACAAGTTGTCATTGAATACGCAGCCAGTTAGAAGCCTCCATTTCTGGGGAAGATGGCAACAGCTTTAAGCGATCCGAGCCACTTTTGTCCAAATGAGGCTTCCAGGACAGATGGGTGTCAGCCGGGAGAGTAAGCCAGCAAGTTCTACTTTGAACCACATCCTCACACGCACTCACCCCTTTAACCTCTCACACATGGTTTCTCTCATTTTGCTGACAGAACCGAGAAGCTATGGCAGACCCCGTGGACACAGAACCAGGTACTTTTACATCCGACCTTTGAAAGGAAATGGCCCACCTCAGGTCTCTAGAAGTGCCTGGGAATGGAGACCCCACTGTCCAAAGCAGCTGTGCACCATGTGGGTGATGGCCACTAAGGTTGCAAGACTACAGAAGCCGGGTGGAAAGAGGAATGCACCACCTGAATCCACTTACGCTGAAGAGGAAAGGCAAATCTCGGTCAGGGGTGCGGGTCAGCAAGCTCTAGCGCATGCGCGGAGCAGTGCATCCCTGCCATCCCAGCGTGGAGAACGCAGGAGGGTCAGGCGCTTAAGGTCATTCTTGGCTACACAGTTCAAACTTGTGTAGGCTGCGTAAGAGCTCGGATTTAAATAAATGAATAAATATTAAAGTCTTCTCACTTGTCCAATTTATAATTTCCTCTGCTAATCTCAATTTTGCACCAGCCCCATCTTATTAAAAGACAGGGGGGTTAACAGCTCAAAAACGTGGCAGCCTGATGTCAGTCAATCCTAGGATTTGCCTAGCCACCTCCACTTGTCCTTTGGCCTCCACTTGTAGATGATGACATACACCTACACCCACACATGTCACACATGACCAAGAATAAATATTTTTAAAGGCAGAGAGGATAAAGTGAGTTCTGTTGGGTCATTTACACACATGAATGTTCTGTAGGTGGGCTGGAACTGTGACTCCCCAGGATTGATCATTTAGATTATGATCGAGAACGAGGAAGTTCCAAAGGCACCTTTTCCAAAAGCTCCTTGCAGAAAGCAGAGCGCTTGCCTAGAGTCCCCCGGTGAGATGCTTTGGGTAATGGCTGAGAACCCCCCAGGAAGGGGTCGGGGCCCTTTCTCAGCGGTAGAGCTCTTGCCTAGGAAGGGGTCGGGGCCCTTTCTCAGCGGTAGAGCTCTTGCCCAGGAAGGGGTCGGGGCCCTTTCTCAGCGGCAGAGCTCTTGCCCAGGAAGGGGTCGGGGCCCTTTCTCAGCGGTCTCAGCGGCAGAGCTCTTGCCTAGGCTCCCTCAGTGAGGGGCTGTGTCTGTAGCTCAGATGTAGAGCACCTGCCTACCGAGGGGCTGGAGACATGGAATGAGTTAGGGAGCCTGACTGGAATTCCCTAGCGAGGGTCTGGAGGTGCGACTCAGCCATTGAGCAGTTGTCTAGATTTTAGGTGCTAGAGCTTGACCACCGAGTTCACCCCCACTGGCGGCTGTGGTCACACAGGGACAGGGTCTCAATTTGCATCTCTGGCCCTGCAGGTGAAGTCCCAACTCCTAGCCTGGCCCCGCCCACCATGGTTTCTGGTTATCTCTAGACATAACCTTCTGAGCAGAAAGGGCTGTGCCGGAGGAGGGAAATCCCCCCTCTGGGACCTCTAGTGTATGTCTCTCTTGGGGCCCCATGTGGCAATGGAAGGCAAGGAGCCAAGGGACTTATTACCCAAGGCAGGATGGGCCCCATCCAGAGGTCAATAAGAAGGAGCTGTGGGACAGGAGCTCATGCCCAGAACTGAGTTGTGCCCTGCTGAGCTCTCTGCCACGGTAAGTCGGAGCGCCGATGTGGATGTCCCAGAGCCACTGAACATCCGTCCATCCATGTGCCCCTCAGAAATCAAAGGCTGTGGCAGTCTGACTCACCCCAGCATGGGAAGGGTCTAAGGCGAGGCTCTCGATTGTCTCTTGCAGCACTTAACAGGATGAAGAACCTTTCATTTCTCCTCCTTTTCCTTTTCTTCCTTGTCCTGGGGCTGCCGGGCCCCAGCATGTCACTGTGTCCCATGGATGAAGCCGTCAGCAAGAAGATCAATCAAGACTTCAGCTCCCTACGTGAGGATCCCCCCATCCAACCTTACTGAGGGCCTCACAGACTAGCCTCAGCCTCAAACTCACCCTGTCTACAAGCTCCGACCCAACCTCGCACTGCCTTACCTTGACCATGGTTCCAACCCAACACCTAGCTTCTTCCAGCCATTACCCCCAAACCTCCTCTCACTCCGAAAGGCCCCACTCTGTGGTCCACGGAGCCTCCAGTGCCTGAACCTCTTGCCTCAGCCCCCTGAGTGTTTGGAGCCACCGTGCTGGGCTCTCGGGGGCAAAATATTTTTCTGCAAACATGTGTGCTGTTCATGTCTGTTATGTGTGTTTATATATGTGGTGCACGACGTAAGTGAAGGCAGGCGTGTGTGCTGAGGCATGTGGAGGCTTGGAGCTGATGTAGTGCTGTCATCCCACTCTCAGTTGAACCCAGGGCTTGTGGGTTTGTGATCATCCCTTTAGCCATCTTGCTCTGGGGCACTCCCTGTCTGCCTGTCTCCTGGATGCTAGGATTACAGGTGCCCCCACACCATGCATGCCTGTCTTCTAAACGGGTTCTGGGGATCTTGGCTCTGGTCTCCCCACTCGTCAAACCTCTAGCTACCATCATCTTCTCACTGTGCTAGGAAGACTTGGGCTTCCTGGTCAGTGCCAACCCCAAAGACCCTCCCCCCTGCCCCTGCAAAGATGCAGTTGGGGCCCCCTGGTTGTATAACCCCTCCATTCTTCCCTTCTGCAGTGCCAGCTGCAATAAAGAACATTGTCCTCCATTGCTGGTCAGTCTCCTCCAGAGGGAGGCTGGCCTCCTGCCCAGAAGGTGAGTGCAGACTCTGTTGTTCAGCCTTTCCTGAAACTCCTTCCTTTTCTGGGGCCCCCATATGCCCCTCCTTAGGACTCCCTCCCAGACGTCCAGTCTTCCTGCCTCCCAGCCCAGCTCCAGAGCCATTAGCCTCCCAGGGAGTCATCTTTCACTCTGTCTGTGGTGACCGCCTCCAGCCTCCTCACCCCCTCTCAGCCTCCCACCACTGCAGTCTTCCAGCTTTTCGGGGGCTTCTTTCCTTGCAGGCACAACCGTCACTAGCTGCTCCTGTGGCTCTGCCTGTGGCTCATGGGACGTCCGTGAGGATACAATGTGTCACTGCCAGTGCGGAAGCATAGACTGGACAGCGGCCCGCTGCTGTACCCTGCGGGTTGGTTCCTGAGGTCGGTTGATGGAGAACTGAGCTTGCCCTCCGAGTGCTGCTGAGGGATGAGCTTGCCCACCATGCCCTGCGGAGGAGGGATGGGGATGGGGAGAGCGCAGGGGGCAGGAAACGAGATGAGGGTCCGGAAATACACAATGGGATGGTGGTGGTGATAAAGATGCACGGTGAAGTGGACTCAGGCCTTGCGTGGCTTCTTTACTGGAGAAGGGTGTGTGTTGGAATTGTCGCACGGCACTGTGACTTTGACTCCCTCCTCCCTACCCTACCTCTCTGATAGAGTCTCATAGAGTCCAGGCTGGCCTCGAACGGTACTCACCATCACAACCGAGATTGGACCCTAGTAGGACCGAAGGTCCAGAGCTCTCAAGCCCGTCTTTCACCTCTGTGGATGCAATGTCAATTACCTATTTTTTAGCCAGTGGCACCCAGGGCACTTACACCCCCACGAATACTAGAATATAAACGCCTGGGGCAGAGGCTATCTTTTTCCTTGTATCTTGAGCTTAGAATAAAGTCTAGCCTGGGTGCTAGTAAGTGTCTACAGAGTGAGGGCTGGTGGGATGGTTCAGTGGGTAAGGATGCTGCTGCCAAGGCCGATGACCTGAATTTGATGCCTGGAACCTACATGGTGGAAGGAGAGAATGGACTCCTGCAGGCTGTCTTCTCCCTTCCACATGTGCACTGAGGCATGTGTGCACCACGTGTGTGCACACAATAAACACGAATGAATGAATGAATGAATGATGCAATAAAAATGTCTTTTGAGCCTGGCATGGTGGTGCACGCCTTTAATCCCAGCACTTGCAAGGCAGAGACAGGAGGATCTGTGTCTAAGGCCAGCCTGGTCTACAAATCCGAATTCCAGGACAGTGCTACACGGGGTGGAGGGGCACCCAGAAAGAAAAGAAATATCTACTAACAGGATCTAGACTTACCTAGAAGACACACACATGGGCATGCCTGGAAGGGAGTTGGTTAATTGGGTTTATTAAAGTGGGAAGACCCTGAATGTGTGTGGTACCATCTCACAGTCGAGGTCCTGACTGAATAAAAAAAAGGTGGGAGCTGGAGAGAATTAAGAACACTAGCAGCTGGGGGTTGGGATTTATTTAGCTCAGTGGTAGAGTGCTTGCCTAGCTAAGCACAAGGCCCTGGGTTCAGTCCCCAGCTCAAAAAAAAAAAAAAAAAAAAAAAAAAAAAAAAAAAGCACTAGCAGCTCCTGCACAGGACCCAACTCAGATTCTCAGCATCGTCTTTGGCAGCTGACAGCCATCTCTGAGTCATGTGCCATACACGCTTATATAACATGCACACACGCGCACACGCACACGCACATGTGCACGCATGCATTCATGAACCAGCAGCGGGGCCTGCAGAGATGGCTCAGAAGTTAAGAGCACTTGCCGTTCTTCCAGAGAACTAAGTTCATTTTCCACCACTCAAATGAGGTGTGTCTTGGGGTAACCATGACCAAAAAGCAAGTTGGAGAGGAAAGGGTTCATTGAGCTTACACCTCCATATCACTGTTCATCATTGTAGGAAGTCAAGACAAGAACTCAAGCAGGGCAGGACCTTGTAGGCAGAGCTGATGCAGAGGCCACGGAGGGATTCCGCACACTGGCTTGCTTCCTTCCCCTTCTTTGCTCAGCCTGCCTTCTTATAGAACCCAGGGCCACCAGCCCAGGGTGGCAGCAGAAACAATGAGCTGGGCTCTCTGCCACTATCAGTAACTGAGAAAATGCTTGTAGCAGGATCTCATGGAGGTGTTTCTCCAACTGAGGTTCCTCCCTCTGGTGACTCTAGCTTGTGACAATGTGGCACAAAACCAGCCATTACAAAGTGGCTCAGGACCACCCATATCTTTGGCTACAGGAGATTGGACACCTCTGACCTGTGCATGCACCTGTACTTATGGGCAAAGACCCACATTTAGATACAAACATTCCTTCACATAATTAAAAATAATAAAATATAAGCTGGGTCTACACCCAGCACACCTTTAATCCTAGCACTCGGGAGGCAGAGGCTGGTGAATCTCTGTGTTCGGTCCTCAGCTCCGGAAAAAAACAAAAACAACAAAAAAATAAAACAAAACATGTTGGATGTAATGGCCTCCTACTTTTAATTCCAGTACTTGGGAAATAGAGACAGACTGCTAGTTTAAGGCCACCCTGGTCTACCTAGTCAGTGCTACATAGTGAGACTCTGTTACAATGAATTAAGAATGAATAAAATATTTTACATTGTCTTTGATATTGAAAGTTGTTTTTTTAATTTATTTTTTTTTATTTAGTCATTTTACAATCTGCTTACTGCCACCCTCCTGGTCACTCCCTCCCACAATGCTTCCCCCATCTTCCCCCTTCTCCTCTGAGTGTACCCCTACCCTGTTATTCAAGTCTCTGTGTGGCTTCCTCTCCCACTGAGGACAGCAGACCAGGCAGCCCAGCTAGGAGAACACACCCCACACACAGGCAACAGCTTTTGGGATAGCCCCATTCTAGTTATTTGGGTCCCACATGAAGACCCAACTGCACCTCTGCTGCATATGTGTAGGAAGGCCTAGGTCCAGCCCGCGTATGTTCTTTGGTTTGTGGTTCAGACTCTGAGAGCCCCAAGGGTCCAGGTTAGTTGATTCTGTTGGTCTTCCTGTGGAGTCCTGTCCCTGTCAGGGCCTGCAATCCTTCCTCTCGCTCTTCCATGAGTCCTGAGCTCCGTTCATTGTTTGGCTGTGGCTGTCTGCATCTGTCTGAGTCAGCTGCTGGGTGGAGTCTCTCAGAGGACCGCATGCTCCTGTCTGCAAACATAAGTGAGCATCTTTAATAGGGATTGGTGCTTACCCATGGCATGGGTCTCCAGTCAGGCTGGCTATTGGTTGGCCATTCCCTTGGTCTCTGCTCCATTCCCCACGCCTGCATTTCTTGTAGACAGAATAAATTTTGGGTTGAAAGTTTTGTGGGTGGGTTGGTGTCTCTACTGCTCCTCTGGGGTTCCTGCTTGGCTACAGGTGTCTTCTTCTTCTTCTTTTTTTTTTAAAAAAAACTTTTTATTGATTCTTTGTGAATTTCACATCATGTACTCCAATCACACTCATCTCCCCGTCCCTCCATATCTGCCCTCTGTCCTTGCAATATCACCCAAGAAAATGACAACAACAACCAACAACAAAAATTAAACTAAACCAAAACCAAGCACAAAACAAAAAACAAAAAGAAAAAGGAAACAACACCAAAACCAAAATCACACTGTACCGCACAGTATGCCCTTTTGTCTACACAACTTTATTTGCAAATGTTTTTTGCAATGAGTCATTGGTCTGCTTCGAGGCCTCTGGCTTCTGCTACACTAGCAATACTGGATTTCACGGGGACTCTTCTCGGGTAGGATGATCCTGCAGGACCTGCCCCTTCACTCATGCCACAGTTCAGTTGGGAATGATGTTGGGGTGGACCAACTCCTAGCCCTCAATCTGGGCCTGTGTGGTAGCTGAGTTGGTCAGCCTGCCAGAGCTCTCACAACCTCACCGCCACTGCAAGCCTCCAGCACTGCCTCGGCTGGTTTGCCTAATGCCACAGCTCTCAAGAATAAGGGGCCTGCTTGCTCCCCGCTCTGTCCCTGCCACCAGGGCCAGCTCTACTGTGCTGGCTAGGCAAGGTACAAGGCTGCTCTCCCAAGTGCTGCAGCCGGTGAGGGGCCGGGCCAGCTTTGCACAGTCCTTGGACATGAACATCGTCCCAGATGGCATCCCCGACCAGGGACCTCTGCATGGCCTTAGACATCAACACAGACCCCTGCTGCTCCATGGCCATGGATCCAGACCAGGCCTTTAGTGGCAGCAAGTGCTGGGGCTTCACCGTGGCCTCCGGTGGCATCACAGGCTATGCACATCACCTCGTTCCTCTCCACCCTAAAGTCGCTAGAGCTGCCTCCTTTCATAGCGCCCAAACCCTTCTGCTACTGCTTTTCTCCCATCTCTCCATCCCATACTTGCACACTGTAGTGTTGGGCGTCTTCGAGTGTCTGCGCAACTGAAAGATTTCGAAAGAAACACATCTCTGGCCAGAGTTTAACATAGCACAGTAAAACCCTAATTTAACTCAGAGTCCTCCAGGCTCGTGGCTGACCCTCCACCACAGCCAACTGGAGAGATTAGCGGATAAGCCATTGATGAGAAGCAAGGACAGCAGGACATGTGAGTCAGTTCGTGGGTCTCCGTTCTGTTCTGTTCCTCCTGGGCCAGGACACCAAGACTCACGCAGTGGTCGGCTTTCTCAGAGGAAGAAGGCATATCGCTCCTCCACACTTGAGCTTGCATTGATGGGCGATGTCATTCACTGGCTCTCAGGGAGCAGGAGCAGCAACCACCTTCGGGTATCCAATTCCGCCCGCCTCTCTTCCTAGCGCAGAGACCCCTTGACTTTTCTTCACTCTCCACTCCTTCACTGCGGATTCATTAGCTTCTCCCACCTACACACTTCCTGGTGTGCCTGTGCCTGGCCAAGGCTGGGCTCAGGGTCGTAGTGTTGTCCTGGTACTTCCTGCGGCACCGGGGTTGAAAGTTGTTTTCATACAATATATTTTCTGATCAGGGCTTTTCCTTCCTATCTCCTCCCACCTTCTCTCTCTCTCTCTCTCTCTCTCTCTCTCTCTCTCTCTCTCTCTCTCTCTCTCTCTCTCCGTCTCTCTCTCTCTCTCTCAGGCAAACAAAACCAAAAAAAAAAAAAAAAAAAACCACCACCCTATAATAATTAAAAAAGAAGCACAGGAAACACACACACACACACACACACACACACACACACACACACACACACACACACACCACACCAAACTAAACCGAAACCCCAAAACTTCTACAACCCTAAATCCATAAAAAACACAAAACTGGGAACCAGAAGAAAAAATGAAACGAAAAACTTTACTAAGTGTGGTTCATAAAACCTATGAGACTCCTTTTGAGCAAACTAATTTTTCCTTTGCAAGCAGCTGTCAAGTGGAGATAGTTATCAAGCGATTACGGGCGTCGGCCCATGTCTACTTCCTTCTCTGTGCTGGGACTCCATCTGCTTGGACCTGCACAGCTCCTGTACGTGCTGCTGCTACAGTTTCTGTGAGTTCATGTGTCTGTGAGTCTTGTTCTGTTCATTTTCCCTTGGTGTCATCTCTTCTAGTTCTTACCATCTTTTCTCTTCTGTATGGCTCCCTAAATCCTGAGGGGGAAGGGGCTCATTTAGGACTGAGTGTTCTAATGAGTAATGGCCAAGCAAGACACTGATCTCTGGGTATTGCAGAATGTTGCCAGGAGACGTTTTTCTGCCACGTTTCCTTAGCGTAACAATACTATTGGATTTCCCTGTTGGGCCATGGCCAATCTCAGGTTATTGGCCATTGTAGCAGTGTCAGGCATGGCTTTCATCTCATGGATAGCAGAGCCTCTCCCTCTCTTACACAGAGCTCGCAGCGTGGTTGGTGGTTACCCTTCTTCGGTAGCATGCGGAGTGCCTTCCAGTACCATGAACACTAGACAGTAGGGGTGAAGGCTGTCGTTAGACATCAGCTCAACTTCTCCACGTTCAATGAGCTGTGTGTGTTGTCTTCATCAATAGGGCCTTACGATCGGGTTGTGGCAAGCAATCAGTAGCCTTGGCAGTAATCTGAGCTCTTTGAGGGTTTCCATGGGGGTCCCTTGGCCCAACAGTTCAAGTAGATGTATTTATTCCTGGCACTGGACATTTTACTTGGTGGTGAAAGATATCTGGTTGGAACACTGTCTCCCCATTATTTTGTGACTCCATTTATCTTCCTTCCTTTCTTTCTTTCTTTCTTTCTTTCTTTCTTTCTTTCTTTTTTTTTTTTTTTTCCGGCTGGGGACCGACCGAACCCAGGGCCTTGCACTTACTAGACAAGCGCTCTACCACTGAGCTAAATCCCCAACCCCTATATTTATTTCTTAAATGTATGTATTTTAGGAAGTTTCAATAGGAATAGGTTTGTATGTGACCCTTCAAATGGCACTCGGTGTTAGCTGTTCCTCCCTCACCTCCTTTTCCCTTCACAATCTCTTTTAATGCTCCCTCTCTGGTCTTCCCACAGTTACAAGTTCTATGTCCCCTTCCTTGGGAAATCCACACCCCGCCCTGAGTCCCTTACCTTACACCTAGCATCTGTCTGTGGTTTTACAGACTGCAGCATGCATGCTGAAGGTTTACAAGCTAGCATACACATGTAAGAGAATTCATCTCATATTTGTCATTTGAGTCTGGGTTTTCTCACGCAGGGTGATTTTTTTTCCCTAGTTCCGTTCATTTATCCCTGAACTTTTTTTTTCCTTTTCTTTTTTTTCGGAGCTGGGGACCGAACCCAGGGCCTTGGGCTTGCTAGGCAAGCGCTCTACCACTGAGCTAAATCCCCAACCCCATCCCTGAACTTTTTTAATGGCCAAATAGTGCAAATGTACCAGATTTTCATTATTCATCTGTTGATTGGCATCTAAGCTGTTTCCATTTTCGGACTATCACAAGTATAGAGTAACGAATATAGATGAGTAACTGTATCTGTAGTAGGATGTAGACATCTTTGGGTATATGCCCAAGTGTGGTATAGCTGGATCTTTTTTTGTAATTAAATTTATTCATTGACAATTTCATGCATGTATGCAATGTGTTCTGATTACTCTTTTTTTCTCCTGTTATTTATATGAGTACACTGTCGCTGTCTTCAGACACACCGGAAGAGGGCATCGGATCCCATTATAGATGGTCGTGAGCCACCATGTGGGTGCTGGGAATTGAACTCAGGACCTTTAGGTGGGGAGGAGGGGGAATGTCTTAAGCACTGAACCATCTCTCCAGACCATTTGTTTTCTTGATGTCCAGTTTTTCATATATATATACATGCCCTTTATTGGGTGCGCACTCGATAGAACTCTTTCCCCATTCTGTAGGGTGCCTCTTTGTCTAAATAGTGGTGTCCTTTGCCTTACAGAAGCTTTTCAGTTTTATGACGTCCCGTTTACTAATTGTTGATCCTAATGCCTGTACTATGGGTGTCATCCCTACTTTCTTTTTCTATCAGACTCGGCGTACCTAGCCTTATGTTGAGGTTCTTGATCCGTTTGGAGTTCAGCGTTCTGCAGGGTGATGAGTATGGATTTATTTGTATTCTGCATGCAAGTATGCGTGCGGTTTTCATCTCACGAGTAAGACATTATTATTACTTGTCGAAGATGCTGTCCTTTTCCCATGGTGCATTTTTGGCTTCTTTGTCAAAACTCAGGTGTCCGTAAGTATGTGGATTTATGTCTGTGTCTTCATTAATCTTTACTGGTCAACATGGTTGTCCTGTGCCAATACCACACTGTTTTTATTACCACAACCCCGTAATATAATTTGATAATTGAGGTCAGGGATGGTGATACCTCCAATAGTTCTTTGAATAAATAGTCTTAAAAATCTATGACAGAGGGGTTGGGGATTTAGCTCAGTGGTAGAGCACTTGCCTAGGAAGCACAAGGCCCTGGGTTCAGTTCCCAGCTCTGAAAAAAAGAACCAAAAAAAAAAAATCTATGACAGAGTATAGATATGCTAAATATGCAAGCAGACAAGCATACTCACGTGGGCATTTTTTTCCTTACAAAAGAGTGTAAATGGATATGTGGCGTTCATCCATGAGCATGACTGAAGGTATTTGGAGGTTTGAGTGTGCTCGAATGCGTGTGCACCTATGTGCGTGCATATGTGTGCATGACTGCATGTCCACGCGTGTGTGTGAGCCTGGTAGGGGAGCGGACAGATGGAGTAAATGCCCTTTGCCTTCTGACACGTCTATGTGGAGGAGAGAATACCTTGAGGACTTCATCAGGGCAAATGTTGAGGATATGGGTCTGACATCAGTGCTGGATATAGGTATGGGGTCAGAGTGGTTTCTATCCTTGCCTAACATCCGTTTTGCTCTCTGTGGTGCCTCAGAGACTTCCTTGGCTCCAGTGAAGCAATCAGTTAACACGAGGAACTTATGAAAAGTAGAAGCTGGGTTGGGGCAGGGTTGAACTGTGGAGTGAGGCCCCAGAGAGAAGGTGCTGGAGGCTGGGAAAACCAGCTATTGTCCTAAAAGTCACACTCTTGAGTCCACCCAGCACACACACCCAGCACACACACACACACACACACACACACACACACACACACACACGCACACACACACACACACACACGCACGCACACACACATGCACACACACACACACTACACACACCACACATACACACACGCACACACACTCGCACACACACACACACACACACACGCACACACACACACACACACTTTTAATGTGGGGTGCGATTGTATTCCTCGCTGGGACGGGGAAAGGGTGGGTCACTGGTGCTTTCTGGCCAGCCAGACCAGCCAGCGTATTTGGTGAGTTACAGGCTAGAGAGAGTTGTTGCCTTAGAAAACATTGTGGACATTACCTGGGAGTGACAGCTGAGGCTGTCCTCTGCCTCCCACCCATACATAAAAATCAGGGAGATGAATCAGACACTTTCCACCTGTCTGTTTTATCTGCATGCCTTTTGCCCAGACCCTCTGGCTTCCTCAAAAATTTTTCTTCAGTCACCACATCTAGGGTTACTTCTTGGTCGTCCATGAAGCTCCTGTCCCTCTCAAGACTCCTTTGATGTGGTAGCTGGGGATGCCTCCAGGGCAGGAGATTGGATGTGGATCCCTGAAAGGAGGCGAACCCTGTTTCCCTCCCCTCCAAAATGCGATTTCCCCATCTGTCTTGACATCTTCCGGTAGGTGGGGGTGTGTGGACAGTGGGGAGGTCCAGGGCCCAAGGCTGTGGTAATCTACATGAATCAACCCAGAAGAATGCAGGCGTCGGCCTCCCAGGAAAAGAACCGGAGGAAGCCAGGCCATAGTGAAGGTCAGGATACTTGGGCTGGGAAGGGGAAATGGAGAAGGGGCCTTTAGGTGGGAGCAGTCAAGAATGGAAGAGCTCCTTCCTTCCAGGGGCTCCATCCGTGCCTGCACCCTCACAAAGGTGAATTTTGTCTCTCCTGCCTGCCTGAGCTCCCCCACCGACTCCCCAGATATCTAGATGGGTCTCAGCATCTCCTCTCACCAAATCACACACAGGTGCTCACAATCCTGACTATGAGAACATAACCTTGGCCTTCAGAAACAGGGACCAGCCCAAACCCAGCCAATCGACACCCCCAAAACAAGGTGAGCAGACGCTTACTTCCCCACCCTCACCCCAACCTTGAGGTGTATGTGGAGGGAGGAGTGCTGGGGAACTGTGGTGTTGGTGGCATTAAAGATGGTGGCTCAGTTGGAAGAGTGCTTGCTTGACTTGTACAAGGCCTTGGGTTCAATCCCCAGCTCTGGATAAACCGAGCGTGGATGCACACCTGTTATCCCTGCCTCTGGGAGCAGAAGCCAAAGCCATCCTTGTCTACATAGAGAAGCTGGTCTGGAATACTAGAAACCCTAGCTAGCCAACTAACTAGCTAACTAGCTAACTAACTAACTAAGTAAGTAAATCATATGACTCGATATTTAAACGTGGTGCTGCACAACTGTGAGGACTAGAGTCCAGATTCCAGCACCCACAGAACAAACCAGGTTGTCCTGTGCATGCCTGCAACCCCAGCACAGAGGGGCTGGGGACAAGAAGGCCACTGGGGCATGCTGTTTTTCTTCCTTCCAGTGGCTCACAAACACCTGTACTTCTTAATCATACAGCTGGTTTTTGTCCTTCATGACTGATTATTTCAATCCCCTAGATTGTGTTTCCCCACCTGGGAATAAACAGGAGAGTCCCTGCCTCAAAGAAATGGGTGGAGTGACAAAAGAGAATACCCCACGTTTCTGGTTTTGCACCCATGCATGTCCCCCTGTCTGTCTGTGCCCCCGTCTCCCACGAGTGATGGTACTGAGGTGAGGGTAGCTTTGTAGCTGAGATGATGGAGGCTGGGTTTCTGAAATGCTTCTGGCGGTGCTGTTGGCTGTGCATTTAATCTTTGGGTGACATAATTTATTGAGAGGGATGTTATGGTCACTGTGTTAGGAATACAAGTTGGTGATTCTGATGCTACTGACTGGGCATGTCCTTGGTGGTCCTTGATGCTGGTGACAGGTGTTACAGACAGTATTGCTGGCCTGGCTGGTGGGGTTTGGCTCTGGAGCTCACATGTCCTGTGTCTCTGTCCCAGTCAAGTTCAAGCCGTCCCCGGACACAGCCCAGGTCCCCCCTTGGTTGCACAGAAGCATCATGATGCTGTATGTTCTCCTCGCTCTCATCTTTTTATTCTGCATCATCCTCTCTGCCTTGGCCCTGGTGAAAAGTAAGTAATCTTGGAAGCCGGGCCAGGGATGGGATTGCAGAATTACCACCAGTTCCTCTCCCTTCCCTCAACTCCATTTCGAAGAAGGTTGAAATAGAGATGGGGCCTGAAAGCTTTCCTGCTCTCTCCTAAACAGACTTTCAAATGTCCAAGGAGCTGTGGACCTTGAAAGAAGAGCTTTCGAATGGTGAGTGGGAGCCCCAGAGGAGGCCCACAGTGGTGCTGGTGGGGACAGGAGAAGAGTGGTCATCCAAATATCTCCAACTCCATGCCCTTTAGTTTCAAACACGGTGTGGGACATCCAGACTCTCCAGAACCAGCAAAAGAGAATTTGGGAAACTGTTCAGACAGACATCGAGGAGGTGAAGAGTAACCTTGGCACAGTCAAGAGCAGCATCCAGACCGGAAATGACAGGCTGAAGACAGTGCCAGAAGGTATTACCTTGCAGTCTTTGGATGAATTTGTTTGGATGTTCAGAATAAACAGGGTGCTGGTGACTCATAGAGTAAGCGGCGTCCTGTTCTCTGGATTTGGAAGGGGGCAGTAGATAACTCACCTGAACTACAGGAGCGGGTGTTTAAGCACCAGTGGGGTTGTGGAGGTGATTCAGCTAGGAAAGTACAACACGGGGACCTGAGTTTGGATCCCCAGGACTCACACACAGGCTGTGAGTGGTGTCACAGTTCTGTAACCCCAGCCACTGTATAAGGTGGTGACGGTAGAGACAGGGTGATACATGTGGCTTACTGGTCACCCAGTCCAGCCAAATGGGTGAGACCCCAGGTTCAGTGAGAGGACCTGTTTTAAAAAATAAGGTAGACATCGCTAAAGAAAAGCAACTGGCCAATGTCAACCTCCGACCCCCTCGCATATGTGCACACACAAGTGCAAACACACGTGAATATAAACACCTGTATACTGCACACACACATGCCGCACCATCACTGTGAACCTCCACTGTACGAATCTGCGTCTCCCAAACTGGAGACTCTAACGGCGTCAGGGCTTTGTTTGCAGCCCCATCCCAGATTTATCTGTTTCCTCTCCTCCTACCAGATATAACCCAGATCAAGAAAACCCTTGAGGCGCTGGAGAAGAAGACACAGCCCAGTAAGCCAGGGCCGGGGAGGCGGACTGGGGTGGAGTCCCAGACCTAGAGAGGTCTGCCTGACCTCCGGTCTCTCCTCTCTGACAGAGCCCAGTAAATGAGAGGACACCACAGTCACACCTGTGAGGACTCCGAATGGCGCCTGCTGGTGAAGATGGCAAATGGGGTGCCCAGCTTGAGTGTGAACCTGCCATGCATCTTCATATAAAAAAATTCTCCATCTGAGAATTGGGAACGAGTGTTGAAGAGGCGTGTATGCAAATGAATGCTTTGCAGCACATGGAGTTTCCATGTATCCAAGGAGAAGGTTTGATGGTGGAAAGAGAACATGGAAGTCACAGCAGGCGTGACTCTTTATGGGCCACAGAGGTGTATGCCCTGGCGTATATGAGTATAGGCATGTCCTGGCTGTTCCCATGAAGTCCCCAAGGTGTGAGTGACGTGTGGGACGTTCCTCCTCATTATCTTGACCATGTCTGTGTGCATCTGGTTTATTTTGTATGTGTGTCACTGCAGTGGTGGGTAAGGGACATCATCCTGGTGATGTGTCATGGCATGGGTCACTCCTAGTGGGCTTGGCCATGCCGGCTTGTGGGTTCAGAGCACATACACAAATGCAGCCATCGGTTTTTACACTTGTATTTATGATTCATGAAGATAAACGCCAAGGGAAATGATAGGACTCTGGACCTGTTTTTGGGAGGCCTGTGGGACAGAACTTTGGGACCTGGGGGGCAGGGGGAGGGGGAGATTGGTTTAGGGCTTTGGTTCGGAGTTGAAACAAAACACCCAGTGCTTGGAAGCCAGGCATGGTGCAGCTGGGCTCTAATTCCATCACCTGAGAGGCTGATTGAGATAGGAGGATCATGAGTTCAAGGCCAGCTCTGGCTACAAAAGTGGAGCTGGGGTGGGGTAGCAAGATGGCCTATCGTGTAAAAGGCACTGTGGCAGAACCTGACTTGAGTTTCATCCCTGGATCTGCACAGTGGGAGAAGAGAACCACTTCTGAGTCCAACCTGCACACCAAGGCACATGAAAGACGCAAGACTAAAATGATGGTGATAATAATAATAATAATAATAATAATAATAAACCCAAAGGAATCTATATCCTACTAATGAGACATGTAAAAATATTTAATAAAAATTTCCAGCATAGGGTTTCTTCCCATTTTAGACCATTTATGTCCTTAGATGAAATACACACATGGCCATATATTTTAAAATATGCCTTAGACAGCACAATGGCCGGTCAACTGCCTACCCTCCATGCTGTTAGAATCCACTTTCCAATGGCTAACTCCAAGTTATTACTCAATGTCTGGGTTGCTCTTAACTCTATTCCTGGCTCAGTCCCACTTAGATCATCTCGGGATCCTGAGGACTCCTCCCTGAGAACACATGGCCACATTTTTATGGCTCAGCTATCCCAGCACGGCTCTCCTTCTACCTTCCGCATGGTCTTTCTCTTCCATGGTGGCTCTCCTCCTGATCTTTCCTTGTGGACCTCAACCCCGCCTATGTCTCTTCTCCCCAGCTATTCGCTGCTGGCATCTTTACTTGCCAATCAGGATTAACTGGGGGCGGGGTCCCTCAGGCTACCTGCAGACTCCTAATCTTGGAGGCCAGCCCTTAGCGTTAAAATAAAGAGTAAAAGGCAAAACCTCAACAAGACACTTGCTCAACCACTAAATAGATGATCAATTCACAATAGCCAGACAGTGGAAATAGTCTAGATGTCCCTCCACTGATGAATGGATCGTGGAAATGTGGTGTGTATATACACGATGGAATTTACTCAGCACAGAGGGAAAATGAAAAAAATGAAATATGCAGGAAATGGGTGGAGCTGGAAATCACTGTGTTAAGTGAAATGAGCCAGACTGAAAAAACAAAGACCCTATATTGCCTCTCATGTGCGGAGTCTAGCTTCCGATATTTGTGTGAGTGTGTGTGTGTGTGTGTGTGTGAGTGTGTGTGTGTGCGTGAGTGTGTGTGTGAGTGTGTGTGTGCGAGTGTGTGTGAGTGTGTGTATGTGTGTGAGTGTGCATGTGAGCGTATATGTGTGTGTGTGAATGTGTGCATGTGTGTGAAAGTATATATGTGTGAGTGTGTTTGTGAGTGTGTGTGGTGTGTGGTGTGTGTGTGTGTGTGTGTGTGTGTGTGGTATGTGTGTGGGTGTGTGAGGTGTGTGTATGAGTGTGTGGGTGTGTGGTGTGAGCATGTGTGAGTGTGTATGGTGGTGTGTGGGTGTGTGGTATGTGGGTGGTGTGTGGTGTGTGTGGTGTGTGGTGTGTGTGTGTGTGTGGGGTGTGGTGTGTGTGTGTGGGGGGGGTGGGTGGTGTGTGTGTGTGTGTGTGTGGGTGTGTGTGTGTGGTGTGTGTGTGTGGTGGGTGTGTATGTGTGTGTATGTTGTGTGTATGTGTGTGTAGGTGTGTGTATGTGTGTGTATAGTGTGTGTGTGTGGTGTGGTATGTGTGGTGTGTGTGTGTGGTGTGTGAGGTGTGTATGGTGTGTGTGTGGTATGAGTGTGTGTGAGAATGGGTGCATATAGAAGACATTAAGATGGAAAGACCCCATGAGAGGGGTTGGAAGGGCAATAGAGCACCCATAGTCAGAACGAAGAGGGAGGATCCTGAGATCGAAGTGGGATTGGGGGCCAGGAAGATGGATGACTTAGTTAGGGTTTTACTGCTGTGAACAGGCACCATGACCAAGGCAACTCTTATAAGGACAACATTTAATTGGGGCTGGCTTACAGGATCAGAGGTTTAGTCCATCATCATCAAGGCGGGAACATGGCAGCATCCAGGCAGGCATGGTGCAGGAGGAGCTGAGAGTTCTACATCTTCATCTGAAGGCTGCTAGGACAAGACTGGCTTCCAGGCAGCTAGGATGAAGATCTTAAGGCCCATGCAGTGACACACTTTCTCCAACAAGGCCACACCTTCTTAACAGTGCCACTCATTGGACAAGCATTCAAACCATCACAATGGAGGAGCAGCGAGTTGAGGGGACAGTCAACCCAAAGTAGATATGAATGCATCACAAAGTAAGTCAATTCAAAATAGCGATAGAAGAGCCGATGCGCAGTGTAGATTTCTGCCTGCACATGAGCCCGTACCTGGGGTGTGGCTGCTGGAGCACACCCTTTATGCTCCAGGATGCACAAAAGCAGAAGTGTGCCCCTGTGTGCTTGCAGCAGCCTAAGGAGTATAATATGTCCTTAACGGTCTCTGAACTCATGAAGATATATGATTCCCTAAGTGTGTATCCATGAGTCCATATGTGCAGCTAAGTACCCCCACTAGTGTCTGAGCACCATGTGTCTTCCTCTACCATATGAAATACAAATCAAAGAAATCCTGGAGGCACCTAGGGGTAGACACAGTCATCTAAGTCCCAGCCTGGGGAGGCATAGAGTGAAACTCTAAATTTGATGCACGTCTGCCTAAGGCCTCTCCTTTTTCCCACGGCCAGTTCTAATAGAAAGGTATCAAAATCACACACGGAAGACTCTGCCTTGTACTTGCTAGTGAAGGTGGAAGGTGGGGCAGTTACGTTAGGCTAGCACACGTCTTTAATTCCAGCACTCAGGAGGCAGCGGCAGGTGGATCTCTGTGAGTTCAAGGCCAGCTTGGTATAGAGTGTTCCAGGATAGCCAGGGCTCTATAAAAAAGATTCTCTCACCACTACCACCACCACCACCCCAAAAAAGAAAGGAAAAGAAAGTGGGGGTTATCTTTTTACCCTAGCTTCAGTGTGTATCTGCCCTTATTTATTTATTTATTTATTTATTTATTTATTTATTTATTTATTTATTTATTTATTTGGAGCTGGGGACCGAACCCAGGGCCTTGTGCTTCCTAGGCAAGCGCTGTACCACTGAGCCAAATCCCCAACCCCCTGCCCTTATTTATTAATAGAAAAATTACTTGTCACCGTAAATGATATGGCAATATACCATGCTAGGCTGGAGAAATGGCTCGGAGGTTAGGAGTGCTTCCTGCTCTTCCCAGGACCCTGAGTTCAGTTCTCAGTTCCCTTTTTGGGCACAGCTGCTTGTAGCTAGCTTCAGGAGCTCTGATGCCCTCTCCTGGCACATACATATGCACTCAAGCGTGCACACGCGGCCTTTGAACACACACACACACACACACACACACACACACACACTCACACACTTTTTTTTTTTTTTTCTTTTTTTTTTTTTTTTTTCCGGAGCTGGGGACCGAATCCAGGGCCTTGCACTCGCTAGGCAAGCGCTCTACCGCTGAGCTAAATCCCCAACCCCACACTTTTTTATTTTAATAAATTTGTTTTTATTTAGATGTTTGTGTGTGCATGTCTGTGTGTATGCCACAGGAATACAGGTGCTTTGGGGAGATCTTCTGGAGTTGGAGTTACAGGTTTTTATGAACTGCCTGATGTATGTGCTAGACATTGAACTCAGGACCTCAGGATTCAGCATTAAGTGCTCTTAACCCCTGAAACATCTCTCTAGCCCAATACATCTTATTTTCTTTTTAAAGGAAACTCACCAAGCCTAAGATTCTTTGCTATACATGTGCCTAGGGCACGCACATTGTCCTGAGACCAGAGGTTAACTGCCCTAGAAAAGCGAGAGCTCACAGCCCAGTGCCAGCTAGAGTGCTAGGCGTGATCCCGAGAGACGCGCGCGCCACTTGCGGCAGCTTTTCCCTACACCCCTGCTCCTCCCTATACTCGATCCCGCCCGGCACCTGTACGTCACCTGCACGTAAATCTCCCCTTTTAGTACTCAAAGCGTTTTGCTAACTCAAAGCAGTTTTGTTAAGTCCCTGGCCCTGCCTGCACCGGCCTCATCCTTTCTCTGTGAGTCTGGGCTGCGTCTCCCAGTCTACCTGTTTTGGATTGTCCTGTGGTGAAGCGTAAGTCCGGATCCTGGAGCAGCTCAGGCGGAGGGGACTCCTAAGCAGTCCGCAGAGTCCTCTTCCCGATGGCGTGTAGGACCGCCTATCCCCATCCCTGCAAACCCGGTTCCTCGTGTGGGCACAGTGGGAAGGTCTCGACTCCAATCCCATTTCACAAAAGTGTCATTGCAGCACCCAGAGAAGCGCCCGAGGCTCCAGTTCCCGGTCCTTTCCTGGAACCTTCTGCTACCCAATCCCCGCTTCTTGGTTCGCTGTGGCTTCCGATAGTCTCCGATGGGTGGAGTTGGCCCTTGCCTCCTTCCTAAAGGGTTAATGAATGGCGGCAGGTCAGGGCCCTGTCAAGGGACTACCTGAAAAGGCAGGTTCACCTTCCGGTGATGTACTTTTCCCTTCCTAATTCCTCTTCCTTTCCCTGGTACAGGTTGGGCTAATAAGGTGTAGGCTGCTCTATCCACTCCCCTCACCTTTTCCTTTTCCCTTTGGATGCTGGCCAGTTTGAGTATGCTTTTAAACTCTTAACAGTCTGGCTTGGCTCTTCCTGAGTTCTTTTTCTGAAGCTCCAGTCCCATCGCGTGTAGCTGACCTCCGTGACAGCGGATCTTCTTCATTCTCCTTTGGGCAACTTGTCTGCCCTGAGACTACAGGTTGCCTGCCTTGGGCTTTTCATTTGAAACTCTAATAAATCGCCCCGGGGATTCCATTTAGTTACTTCTGACCTTCTCAGTGTCTAGATTTCGGACTTTTTCTGCAGCCTAAGCTGACCTTAAACCATACCCATTGTTACAGATGGCATGGCTGTTGGCCAGGCCGGGGGTTCACAGCTCACAAGTTTGTTTTCACCTCTGAGTGCAGCTATATACACCTAGTTACAAAGTTACAATCAGAGACACCCAGGGCACTTCCAGTCCGGTGAACACTAGACTATGAAAGCCCCAGGCACGGCTTGGAGGTGCTTAGGAAAAGTCTATTGAATGGGGGCCAGCGAGATGACTCAGAGAGTGTCTGCTTCCAAGGTTGCGACCCGGTGAAAGAGAAAGCTCACTCCAAGCTGTCCTCTGACTTCCTCAGGGCAGCTTCAGGCACTATACACCCACGCGTGCCTGTGCACACACACAGGCACACGCCGAGAGAATAAACGAGCACATGTACTAAGAGCATTTAAAGGTCTGTTCAATGGCCGTGATGCTGTGATGGTGACTGATGCTTGTTACCTCGACGGGACAAGGCTGCCTAGAATACACACATCTGCGGGTGCCTCTGGGGTGCTGTCTAGAGGTTGCTTTGCTCAGCAGCAAACACCTCGACTCACAGAGCCCTGTCGCCGCCCCTTCCTTGACTGCGTTTTTGAGACAGGGTTACTGACTTGTCTGGAACGTGCTGATTAGGCTGGGCTGACAGGAGGCCCAGGCCAGCCCCCGACCCAGTTCTAAACCCACAATAGAAACAGGCAGCCCTGCAGTCCGTTCCTGGCTCTGCTCAGCAGAGCAGAGTCGCTTGTGGTCCATTTATATTCTTGGGCTGTGAGGTCAATTGTAACTCAGTGGCTGAGTTTGAATCTCATTATATTGATCTTTTCTGGAGATACAGAATGTAGTCCCAGAATAGACTTACAAGTCCATGAGGACTACTCCAGAGAGAACTCAATTTAATCAGACAGCACTCACTCCTGCACACTATTATGAAGTCAATCCTTCTCTCCTCCCCCTCTCTTCCCTCTCTCCCACCCTTCTCTGTCTCTTTTCCCTCTCTTCCTCTCTCTGCCCTTCAGGCAAGGTCTCCGGTATCCCAGGCTGGCCTTGAACCCACCATGTAGTTGAGGACAACGTCAGTTTTCTGATTCTCTTGCCTCTGTCTCCAAGGTGCTAGCATGGCAGAGGTCCCGCACAACACCTGTTTACGTTGTGTTAAGGATCAAACACAGGGCTTTGTGCATGAATCTAATCCATGGAATTCCAGTGTCCTCCTTTCTCTCTCGTCCCCCTTTCTTTAATTGGTTCTTTCGAGACACTGTCTCTATAACCTTGGCTGGCTTTGAACTCAAAAGCCATTGGGCTTTAGCCTTCTAAGTGCTGCGACTACAGGCAGGAGTAACAGGTCTCTCTCTCTCTCTCTCTCTCTCTCTCTCTCTCTCTCTCTCTCTCTCTCTCTGTCCCTTCCCTCCCCCTCTGTGTGTGTGTTGTTTTGTTTATGACAGGGTCTCGCTATAGAGCTTGCTAACTAGACTAGGCTGGTCTCTAACTCACAGAGATCCACCTGTCTCTGCCTACTTCTCGCTGAGATTAAACGTCTGCCCCACTTCACGACTCTTATTGAGAGAGAGAGGGAGGGAGAGGAGAGGGAGAGGAGAGGGAGAGGGAGAGGGAGGGAGAGGGAGAGAGAGAGAGAGAGAGAACACTCTCCACTCATGCCGATTTTGAGTCCTTCAAGTGCGGGCAGCTTGAGCTGAGCTGTATCTATTTTGAAAATACTCACTTGGTTTTTTGACACTAGGAAGAAGTGGCAACAACAAAGACAAGAGGCACAGCAAGAGGAAGAGGGGAAAGAGGGGAAGGAAAATTTAAAAAAAAAATCAGAATCCATTATTAACATTTATTTATAGGCAGAGTCTTGGTAATATTGCTAAGGCTGGCCTCCAATTTCTGAACTGAAGCAATCCTTCTGCCTCAGCCCCTTGAGTTGCGGGGATGGCAGGGGATGGCAGGGGATGGCAGGGGATGGCAGGGGATGGCAGGGGATGGCAGGGGATGGCAGGGGATGGCAGGGGATGGCAGGGGATGGCAGGGGATGGCAGGGGATGGCAGGGGATGGCAGGGGATGGCAGGGGATGGCAGGTATATACGCCTAGCTTCTTTAGAATAGCATCTCTTGGGGTCTGGAGAGATGGCTCAGAGGTTAAGAGCACTGACTGCTCTTCCTAGAGGTCCTGAGTTCAAATCCCAGCAACCACATGGTGGCTCACAACCATCTGTGATGGGATCTGATGCCCTCTTCTGGTCTGAAGACAGCTACAGTGTACTTGTATACATAAAATAAATAAATCTTTTTTAAAAAAGAATTATTTCTTTATTTTATGTGTGTGCTTGTATACATAAAATAAATAAATCTTTTTTAAAAAAGAATTATTTCTTTATTTTATGTGTGTGAGTACACTGCAGCTGTCTTCAGACCGGAAGAGGGCATCAGATCCCATCACAGATGGTTGTGAGCCATTGTGTGGTTGCTGGGATTTGAACTCAGGATCTCTGGAAGAGCAGTCAGTGCTCTTAACCGCTGAGCCATCTCTCCAGCCCAGGAAATAATTCTTAAAAAAAAAAAAAAATTAGCATCTCTGACCGAGCCAGCTCAGTCAGTCAACAGGAGTGAGGATTTAAAAAGACAGACAAGATTGAAACAGGACTACAGCCCGTACTGAGACTGAAGTGGCTTTATTTCTCTCCAGCTGCTTTTATATCGTTCTAGGTACATCCAGAACACACGGTCAGTTCTTAGATCAAAGGCAAAGTAGTAAAGCGGAGTAGTAAACAAGGAGACCACACAAGAAAGTAAGTAAGTGAAGTAGTGAGCAGAGACATCACATAAGGCAGTAATTCAGTGAAGTAGTAAAAAAGTCCCATGGCCACTGTTTCTAATACTCTTATCTGAGGCCACTTCCTTGTCCCAGCCCAGTGACAAATGCTAAATTCCTGGATGTGGCCCCAAAAGCTCTCAACACACCCGTATGATGAAATGATAATAGTCTGTGTCTTCATTAGGTGATAAAACACCTCAGCCAAAGGCAACTTGGGGAGGAAAGGGTTTATTTGGCTTACGTGTTCACATCTCGCTTCTCATCTAAGGAAGTCAGGGCACGAACTTGAGCAGGAAGTGAAGCAGACGGCGTGGGGCATCACTACTCACTGGCTTGCTCCTCTTGGCTTCCTTATCTCATTTTCTTATGGACCCCAGACCACCTGCTAGTGAGCTGGGTCCTCCTGCCCGCCCAGTCTGATGGACGTGATTTCTCTGTCAAGCTCCTACTTTCCAAGTATGTCTCAGTTTGTGTCAAGTTGATAAATCCCAGGACAAAGTGGGAGGTATCATATCAATTAAAAAATAGTATTTTGGATCTGGTAAGATGGTTCTGTGGATAAAGGTGCTCGCTCCCAAGGCTGGCAACCCGAGTTCTACCCCCAGGACTCAAATAGTGGGAGAACCGATGGCCAAAGGCTGCCCTCTGCCCTCTACTCACCATGGCACGTGCACACACATGCGTGCGCGCGCACACACACACATACAGGCATAGACACAGACACACAGAATTACACACACATACACACAGAGCACAGATAGACAGACTGATACATATACACACACATACGCACACAAACATACATGCACACAAGCATACATGCACACACATGCATAAACACAAGCATACATGCACACACACTCAATCACACATACACTCACATACACATTCATACATATACACACACAACCATACATGCACACACACAAACATACAAGTATACACACACTCATAGACGTGCATACACACAAACATACATGCACACACACAGACTCACACACAACCATACATGCACACACACACATACACACACACACACATACACACACACACAAACATGCATGTGCACAAAATAAATAAAATGTAATAAACTTATCAACAATTTAAAAATAGATGTATTCATTTTGTTCTCTGGGTGTTTTGTCTGCATGTATGCCTGCATGTGTGCCTTCATGTGTGCGTTTGTACCACATGTTTGCCTCATGCTGGTGGAGGTCAGAAAAGAACATTGGATCCTTGGAGCAGTTGCGAACAACCATGTGGGTGCTGAGAATTGAACCTTGGTCCTTTCCAAGAGCAACAAGAGGTCTTAACCACTGAGCCATCTCTCCAGCACCGAAATGTACTAAAGCATTGAAATAATAGTATTTTGGGCCAGGGGATAACCTACTCTGTAAAATGCTTGCTGCACAAGGTAAAGGGCCTTACTTCAATTCCCAAAACCCATGTGTAAGGTCAGACATATTGGTGCACAACCCCAATCCCAGAGCTGAGGAGACAAAGGTAGGGGGATCTCTGAGGCTCATGGTCTGCCATCATGGCTTAATTAGGGAGCCCTAAGTCCCAGAAAGAGACCAAATGGAAAATGAAGCCAACGCCAGTTGAGTGGTGGTGCATGCCTTTAATCCCAGCGCTCGGGAGGCAGAGCAAGGCAGGGTCTGGGTTTGACATTTGGTCTAAACACTCAAGGTTGTCTTCCGGCCTCCACAGACACACGGCCTCCTCCTCTTTCTCCTCTTTTGAGACAGGACCTCCTTATGTGGTCATGGCTGGTGTGTAACTCCCTGTGGAGACCAGGCTGTCCTCAAACTCACAGAGAGCCACCTGCCTCTGGGATTTACTCCTTTATTTTTAAAATTTTGTGTTCTTTTGCTAGGGAACCCCAGTTGTTTGCATTTCTTCTTATAGTTCTTTTAATTCTTCTCTCAGATATCACACCCCGACAGCCGTTTCACCTCCCTCCTCTACCCTCTCATCCCAGGCCCTCCCTCCCACCGTCCCTCTCCCCCAGATCCATTCCTTCAGAAAAGGGCAGGCCTCCCAGGGATATCAACCAAGGAAGCTTCGATAAGACTAGGTACATACTGAGGCTGGACAAGGCAGCTCAATAGGAGGGAAAGAATCTTAAAAGCACGTAATAGAGTCAGAGATAGCCCCTCTGTTAGGAATCCCACACAAACACCAAGCTGCAAGACCTAACATAGTCAGAGGACCCATGTCTGACCCACACAGGCTCCCTGACTGTCAGTTCAGTCTCTGTGAGCCCCTATGATCTCTGGTTAGTTGATTCTGTGGGCTGTTCCCTTGCATTGTCCCTGACCCTTCTGGCTTCCTCCCCCTCTTTCACAGAGTTCCTGGAGCTCAGCTCCATGTTCGACTGTGGGCTCTGCATCTGCTCCCAGGAGTATAAAATAGTGGTATTTATTTAAGGTATGTGTCCCTGTGTCTGTCTACACGCACACTTCTGCATGCATCTGTTGTGATATCCAAGGATATGTTTGATGAGCCAGGGATCACTGTACCAGGTGGGAGGGGCAGGCCCATGCTGAGGCATCCTTTTCCCCCTGAGGTAGTACAGACTAGAGTTTATTTAGGGCATGGGAAGGGGAGTTGGGAAGTAAGGAGAGAGAGGGGGAAGGAGGGAGGGAGGGAGGGAGGGAGGGAGGGAGAGAGAGAGAGGGGGGGCGGAGAGGGAGAAGCTGGAAGCTGGGAGGAGAGGCTAGCCAGGAACATGTGGAGAGGGGAGAAAGGGAAAAGGGGTCAGGGAGAGAAGAGAGTCAGAACGGCTTCCCATGGGGTATACCCTCCCCTTCAGCTTCTTCAATCCTTCCCTAATTCAAACATAGGGGTCCCTGACTTTAGTCCAGTGGTTGGGTGTAAGTATCTGCGTCTGTCTCAGTCAGTCCTAGGAATTTTTAAATTAAACACGTGGGGCTGGGTTCATCTGTAACCCATCACTTGCCTCCTCAGTGCGAGGCCCTGTGTTTCCTCCCCAGCGCTGTAATACAAAGAATTAAGCCTGCAGCTGACCCATGCAGGTTGGAGATAGGAATAGACTCCAGGAGAAAACGACCTGCATTCCTTCCTCCTCTTGTATCTCCTCTCCTCAAGATCAGCTATCCACACATCCCCTTACTTTGGTTGTCATCTTGGCTACACAGCAAGACTGCTTCAAACAACCACCAACCCAACCGATACACGGCACAAAAAAAATTAAGGGGTTGGGAGGTGTCTTAATAGATAAGGTAGAGTTGTGAAGACCTGAGTTTGATCCTGAGTATCTACATTAAAAAAAAACAAAAAAAACAAAACAAAACAAAAAAAGCTGTGTGTGTTGGTACACTCCTGTAACCCCAGAGCTCCCCAGTGACGTGTTTATGGGGCAGACAGAAGGATTCTCTGAGATGCTTGCCAGCTAGCAGAAATGGTAACCCCAGGTTCAGTAGTTACGCCCTGTCTTAAAATACCACACCCCCCACCCCCCCAGAGCAGTAGAGATAGTCACTTAGCGTCAACCTCTGCACACAGGAGTGTTGGGCATATGGGACACACACTGACACACAAAGGAAATATAAGGGTGGTCAGATGCCTCCGCAGGTAAAACTACTACTATTAAAGCATTGTAGCTACACCTTCTGTGAAAGTTGGAAAGATGCCCTCAAAGTGTGCTCCTTTGCCCACAGGTAAAAATCACGCGTCAGAGTAAATTGCGTGTAAATACATCACATCCACGGCTCACGTACATACATAAGAAAATGTGTGCCCGAGAGCATGCACGTGCTCCTGGGACAGAATACTTTGCATACTACCCTCCTGCGCAAAGGCCAGCTCTTAAAGCACGACCTCACGACCCAGTGCAGACCAGGGTTCTGGGCCGCTGGGCTGGGACACGGGCGCCCCCTTGCGGCCGCTCTCTGCCACCGCCCCGCCCCGCCCTCCGTGTACTCACCGGCGAGCTCACATACGCCTGCGCACTCACAGGCCTTTTACGACGCCACCAAGAAGTTCCGCTGAACCCACCGCGGCACAGTTCCGGTTGAGACCTTTCCGGGCCGGCGCGCACGGCCCTCGTCTTTTTTTCTGTGCGTCCCGAGCAGCGTTCCCGGGTCAGTCTGCTTTGGGTTTTCCAGGGGGTGATGTGGGTTCCGCGGTCCCAGCCGAGCGTCCTAGAGCAGCCGAGTGGAGCGTTGTGCATGGTTCCCTTCCCTAGCTGGGGAGCCGAACGGTCTATCCTAATCCCCCAAGACCCGGCCCCTGGGACATGCTTTGTAGGGGCGTGCTGTCGGCTCCAACCCGTCCCCAAGAAGCGATGAAGGCTTCACCTGGAGACGTCAGGGCCCCCAGTCTCCGGATTCCATTTTGGTCTCCATTCACAGTTGTGGCTGGCTCCCTGCTGCCGGCATGGGAGGCCCAGAGGCTCTCAGCGCTTCCTCCTGGCTCCTCCACTAGTTTCCCCATCACCGGTGCAGTTTTCTAGAGAGTGTGGGAGCGTGAGTTCCCAACGGGATGTCTTTTAGAGTTAAGGGTCACCGTGGAAACGGCTTCCTTCGTGACAAATAGACACTTCCGCCGCTCCCCGCGCTCAGGTTGTAGACTTGGTGATTTTCTGCATCCCTTCCTGGCTTGGCCTTGACTCACCCTGTCCCTTACTGTCACATACCTTTCAGGCTTTCCTGGAGGGATTGGGCAGGAGCACATGCCAACTAGGGAAAACATCATTGTGTCCTCTGACCCCTCTCCATTCTTCAACTTCCCCCCGCCCCCCTTTTTAAAGACAGTGTGTTAGTGCTTTTCTCTTTGTTGCTGCGGTCATATATACCTGAAAGAAGCAACCGGAAGAGGGAAAAGTCTGTTAATTTGACCATTGACAGATGACGGCAGGGGCGTGAGGCAGCTAGCATTGCATCCACAGTCGAATGCTGGCGCTCAGATAGCTTCATTCTTTTTATTCAGCCTCAGGGTGGTGATGCCCATATTCAGAACGGGCCGTCCGCCTCTGGAACTCTAGGGGCTGTGTTTTCATGGTATTTCTATATCTAAGTAGTGAAGACGAACAAGGTCTCACTGTGGTTTAGGCAGTGCTGCAACTCACCCAGGCTGGGCACTTTCTGCCATCTTCCTGCCTCAGCCTCTGGAGTGCTGGGGCTCAGGCATGCACCTCCACAGTTTCCTGGCCTCTCTGTATGCACTCCATCTTCCTTTTTTTGGGGGGTGGGGTGGGGAGAGACAGCTTTTCTGTGTAACAACCCTGGCTATCCTCTAAGTCATGGAGAAGCTTCTGCTTCCTGAGTGCTGGGATTAAAGGTGTGCACCATGCCTGGTGCCTTAAGTTTTAACCATTCCCCTGCCAGGTGCCAACCTCTTAAAAATTACATTTTTTAAATTTATCCATTGCATGTTTGTGTGTATGTGCATTTGTGAGTGTGCATGGAGGTAAGAGGACAACTTTGGAGAGCGAGTTCTCTCTTTCCAGTCTGTGGGTCCTAGGATCAAACTGGGTTATCAGGTAAGCGTCCTTATCTTCTGAGCCATCTTGCCAGGGATAGTTCTTTAGGAAGACTTCTTGCTTTACTTAATGTGTATAGGTGTTCTGCCTGCATATGTGTGTGTTTCCCATGTGTGTCCCTGGTGTCCTCCATGGTCAGAGGATCTCCTAGATCTAGTTACAGAATCACCATGTGATGTAGGTGCTGGAATTCAAATTCATTCTCTCTGTAAGAGCAAGAAATGATCTTAACTGCTTAACCCTCTCTCCAGCTTATTTTTTTATTTTATTTTATTTTTTTTTAATTAAAGAGACAAGGTCTCATGTAGCCTAGGTTGGTCCCAAATTCCATATGTAGCAGAGAGCGGCCTCAGACTCCTGATCCTCCTGCCTCTGCCTCTACCTCTTGAGTTCAGTCAGGGATTATGGAATTGTACCACCATACCTGGCTTTATGCAGTTCAGGGAATCAAACACGGGATTTCATGTACTGATGGAGCCATATCCCCAAGTGCTTTTCATGACTAAGAAGTCTCTTGGGTCTCCAACTTTGGGGTAGTTTCTATTGTTCCCTGTTATTTCCCTTTAAAGAGTTCTTTTTAATTATATGCGTGTGTGTCTGAGTATGGGTTTGTGCGCGTGAGTGCAGTCAGAGGCCAGAGGTATTGATTCTTCCTGGAGCTGGACTTACAGGTGGTTGTGAGCCATGTGGAGTGGGAGTTGGGAACTGATTCAAGTGCTTTGCAAGAACAGTACATGTTTTGAAGTCCACATCTCTCTTTTTCCCCCATTGGCAGGCAAGGTTGTAAGGCGCTCACTCTGGTATTTGCGCTTTACTTGCTAAATTATGGGGTGTGTTTTACCAGCAGTTTAATGTCTGCTCTCTTTCTCATCTGTTTGACACTATAATGCTTAGCGCGGGTACAGATGGGTTATATGGGTATCCTGGTTCTCCTCCTGGGCCTCATCCACCCATCGCCCTGACTTTTGGTCTCCCTACAGGACTGCATCATGGAGGCGCGTTTCACGCGCGGGAAGTCGGCGCTCCTAGAGCGCGCACTGGTGCGGCCCCGCACTGAGGTGAGCCTGAGCGCCTTCGCCCTTCTCTTCTCCGAGCTGGTGCAGCACTGTCAGAGCCGCGTTTTCTCTGTGGCAGAGCTCCAGGCACGCTTGGCTGCCCTGGGCCGCCAGGTGGGCGCCCGAGTCCTAGATGCCCTGGTGGCCCGTGAGAAGGGTGCTCGGCGTGAGACCAAGGTGCTGGGTGCGCTGCTGTTCGTCAAGGGTGCGGTGTGGAAGGCACTGTTCGGCAAGGAGGCGGACAAGCTGGAGCAGGCCAACGACGACGCCCGCACTTTCTACATCATTGAGAGGGAGCCTCTCATTAACACCTACATCTCCGTGCCCAAGGAGAACAGCACGCTGAACTGTGCCAGCTTCACAGCGGGCATCGTGGAGGCTGTGCTCACGCACAGCGGCTTCCCCGCCAAAGTTACAGCGCACTGGCACAAGGGGACCACACTCATGATCAAGTTTGAAGAGGCTGTTATTGCCCGAGATCGGGCCCTGGAGGGACGCTGACCCCACGGGACATAAAGGTTGAGCAGATCCCGTTTCCAAGTTTGTGTTGTGTCTTGTGTAGGGGCGTCAGATCTGCCGATATCCTGATCCTGGTCCCCGGTCCCAGACTGAGGGAGTCGGAAGGCAAAGTTGTCAGGCATAGGCGGAGAGTAAGGAACCGGACATTGGGCTCACTTGGCCTGTGCTTTCAGATAAGGTTGGAGGCTTGGATGTACTGGGGAGATCGGACACCTATGGAATTGTCGATGGAGCCTGCAGTCTGGAGGGGCAGGGATATGAGGCTAAGAGGAACCAGGGCCTGGCAAAATGCCAGCGCCATAGCCTAGTTTGTAGGGTGCCCTGGGTTTGATTCCTTACACCACATAAAATGGGCATAGTGGTGCAGATTGTCTCATCCCAGCACTAGGAAGGTAGAGGGAGAAAGATCGTAAGTTCAAGGCCATCCTCTGCTAAGCAAGTTTGAGATCAGCGGTGGGAGCAGAGGATTCTTTCTTAAACAAGTGGGAGGCAGGGGTACTCTTCCCTCGAAACTCAGTTTTCCTCAAATCTCTTTTTTTTTTTTGAGCTGGGGACCGAACCCAGGGCCTTGCGCTTGCTAGGCAAGCGCTCTACCACTGCGCTAAATCCCCAACCCCCATTTGTTCTTTAAAAAAAAAAAAAACCTCCAAAAGTCAGATAGTAAAGGAGGGCGTGGCTGTGCCTAAAACCATCTGTGTGGTTACTCTCCCCTTAGACGTTTGTACTCAGAGTGGCTTGTGCACCGTCAGCATCAGCACCAGCACCGACATCAGGGTCAGCATGGTTGTCCCGCGTGCAGAATCACTGGTCCACCCCTAGGCTCCCTGGACCAGAGGTTTGCCTTCCAGCCCCATTCTCAGAGGTCTCCCCAGGGCCCTTATTTTGAGAAACGGTACTCCAGGGCGTCAGCGTCACCCCAAGGACTTAGAAACTCAGGTGGTTTCAGAACAAAACAGAAGTGCAGGTCTCACCCCTACAGTCAGATTCCGCAGGTTTGGGTGTGCTTAAGAATTTGTTTCTGGTACATTCTAGAGAGCTGCTGGGTGCCTCAGGGATCACAGCGAGAGAACAGTGGTGCACCAGCCTCTCATCTGGAAACCTCAGAGGGTTTTAAGGTTAATATTTAAACAGTTTATTCCGAGACAGGTTTCTGCTGGCACAGGCTGGCTTCAGCCTTGCTTGTAAACATAATGGTGGGATGACTATGAAGTCCCACCCCTCTGACTCTGCCTGAGATGGAGTGCGTAACCCAGTGGGGCTCATCACATTTCCTCTTTTAAGCAGAGTCTGAATCGTGTTTTCCTGGCTGTCCTGGACTCGCTGTGTAGACCAGGCTGGCCTCACACTCAGGTCTACCTCCCTAGTGCTGAGATTAAAGTTGAGCACCACCACTCTTGACTTCTTATTTTAAGACTTTATGTGTGTGTCTGTGTGTGCGTTTGTGAACTTAAACGCAGGTCACTGGAGGCCAGAGCGGGGATCGGATTTAGAGCTGTTGCAGGTAGCCATCTGATAGGAGCGTCACCATCCGAAGCACCCCTACCCCACCCCACCCCACCCCACCCCCGTCCTACGGTAGAGCAGTGTGTTATTAACTGCTGGGCCATGTCTCTAGCCCTCCGCCTAATTTCTAAGAACGTTTATTTCGTGTGTGCATGTAGAGCCCGAGATTGGTGTGCGATGTCTTTCTCAGTTGCAACCTTCCTTAAGCATCTTTTTTTTTTGGTTCTTTTTTTTTCGGAGCTGGGGACCGAACCCATGGCCTTGCGCTTCCTAGGCAAGCGCTCTACCACTGAGCTAAATCCCCAACCCCCTTCCTTAAGCATCTTAAAAACGTGTTTACGTATATACGTGTCGGGGCTGCAGACGCCTAAAGAAGACCGCTTTCCTCCCACTGTATAGACTCAGGAGACTCCGTGATCAACTCAGGCCGGCTCTCTTATCTACTTGGGTCTCACTGAATTGTCCAGGCAGGCGGAAGCCACAGCATTGGCGTGCTCGGATTATAGCGGCGCCAGCATACCTACTTGGGTCACGTGCTTCTGAGCCTCATTCTCAGCCCTACCTAGCATGTCATTCTAAGGATATAGGAAAAGAGATAACCAAGATATAGTTAAGTGTGAATTCCGTGCCAGTTGTGCATCATTCTTAAAGAGAGCTTTGGGCACCAAGTCTCTGAAACTGTGCTGATACCTGAAGGAGCACCCTTCCCCCCACCCCTGCACAACTGGAGGCCCCCGCCCCAATTAGGCACAAACCACACCCAAACACCTGTTTTCTCAGAGAGACCCTTTATTAAGCAGGGAAGAAAAGTTAAGTGGCTGCTTTCTGACTCAGGCAGAAAAACAGCATCCGATGACCTTGCAGGTGTAATTTTTATGAAGAGAAAAAGAGGTAGCCTGGGTGTAGAACATGTTGATTAGGTGAAACTGAAGGGGGCTTTTGATTGCTGGACTTTAATACTTGGATAGCTGGGCCTTTGTAGGCGGCCTCAGGAGGAGGAAGTGGCCAAATAAGGGGATAGACCTTGGGGTCTAGCCTCAGGAATGTGATCTAACACTTTTAGCAAGGCGGAGGGAATGGGAGAGAAGGGCAAGGCCTCCCAGAGCCAAGCTCACCGCGCTGGAGCTGGCCACAGTCCCTTCAATACGTCCCACACCAGGAGTACACCTAGTGCAGCTCCAAAGAGGGTAGGAATGCTGGGGACCAGCCATGACTGGATTTCACTGGTGCACACTTGATGGGAGGACTCACTTCCGGATCCTGGGGAGAGGGAACCTCTGTTCTCCGATGCAGCGTAGAAGAAAATGGAAGACTTGATAGGTGGTGGGGACTGCAGAAGAAGCCTTCCTCAGAATCTTTGTTCTCAGTAGCTCCTGGGTTGGCTTAACTGCCCACAGATGCCAGTATGGCTGGGGCTCAGGTTTGAAGAGGGCAGACGGAATGGGATGGTCAGCTTAGCGGGAGAGGCTTTCTGGATAGCTGGCAGGAGCTGGCCTCCACCAGCCACTTCAGTTTGGGAGGGGACATAATCCTAGCCTCAGTCACAGAGAGCAATCGGGCCTTGACAGGGGCATCCTCAAGGCCTGGTTGTTTCCATGACAAAGGTAGAGGAGAAATCCAGGAGAGGAAGCACAGAACTTAGTCAGGGTTCATTCTTGGGGGTGGGTCCTGTTGGCGTCACAGAGGCTAAGGGGGCGGATAGGTCACAGGTTGCCAGCTGCTCACACACCCAGGCATCCAGGTAGCTGCGGCAGAAGGCGTCATTCCACTGGCCAGATCCCCGCATCATGACGCAGTCCTCACCCTGGCCCCCATTGTTGGGCTCCCCTGGACTCCAGTTGCTGGAACAAGAGATACCCCTAGGGATGTGGTCAGGGAGGTTTCCCTTCTTTGCAGACCCTCTCCCCATTAGCCTCCTTTCACAGCCCCGGTTTCCCCTTTGGGGATCTGGACCTGGGCCTCCCCCATTACTCCCGTACTCCCTCCACCCATGCAGCCAAGAAGCACCTTTCCAATCTGTGCTTGCTGCTTGAAGGTCCTTCCTCCTTTCCCCATAGCTAAGGCGCTCCCGGACTTTCCTTCACCTGTAGCCCGCAGGACCCTTTCCCTGAGCCCTGGATTTTGTTTCTCCTCCTTTGCTTGTTCCCAGAGTTCCCCTTACCTATAACCCACAGGGCTCCCATCCGGCCATATGAACTCTCCCTCCATATTGAGATCCTGGAGACCAATCCAGGACTCCTTCTTGTTGATATGTTGCATCAGGAAGTCCTAGGCGGAGGTGGACATTACCGTTGCCCTCCATTCCAGAAGGCCAGGGTGGGATCCTACGCCCCACTCCCCCCACCTACTGCCACCCTGCTGCCCACTGTCTCTTTAGAGTCGTGGTACCTGCTCCTTCTGGCTGTGAATGCTGACTAGCCGTCCTTCCAGGTCACTGCAGGTGAACTTGGCCTGGATCCACTGCTTGGAGCCCTCACCAAAATAGTAGCACTTCTGTTGGAAATGGAGCCAGTCCTTGGGACACACGTTGCATGCCGTTCCTGGGGTCACACATTGAAGAGAAGCTCAGGAAATACTGTGGTGGGTAATGTCTCTCCTGCAGTCACCCAGGGATCTGGGCTGGAGAACTGTCCTGTCCTGCCAAGCTTAAAATCTAACCATTGCCAGTCTGCAGATGGCTTTGTGCATGGAGCCGCCAAAACTAGCCGGTTCTCTGGTGAGACCTTGTCAGCCACTAACACTCTCACCACAGACACCTCAGTGGTTAGAAGAATGGCAGTTGTCACTAACCGCATCATTAATACCTCAACTACTGGGGCCAGCCACTAGCAGCCAAGGCCAATCACAACTCAGCCACCGGCATTGTGAAACACTTCCAGTTCCAAGGTTACTAGCATCTAACAAGCACTTCCATGGTCAGCGATACCTTAACTACCAGAACCATCACTACAGACACGTCAGACACATTTCATCTCCACCCCACAGATGCCTCAGATACACCCACACCCCCATAGGTACCTCAGCTACCCCTCACCCTATAGATACCTCAGGTACCCCCACCTCCACAGATACCCCTACTCCCACACCCAGTTACCTCAGCTACTCCCCACCTTCACAGACACCTTAGCCATCCCATGCCCCCAGACACATCATTTGTCCTCCACCCACAAAGAGACCTCAGCTACCGTCCATCCCCACAGAGACCTCAGCTACTCCCACCCCCACAGACACTTCAGCCACAGCCCCACCCCACAGACACTTCAGCCAAAGCAGAAATTAAGAGCATGCATGGCTTACAGAGGACCCGAGTTCTGTTCCCAGCACCCACGTTAGACAGCTCACAACTGCCTGTAACTCCAGCTCTTTGCATCTGGTCTCGACTGATGTAAAACTCAAAACTCAACCGGCAGGCACAGTGCCCACACCCCTGCCTCATAATTAAAAATAAAACAGAGATTAAAAACGTTCAAAGGATATTTGAAAAAAATCAAAAGGAAAGAAAAGAGTAAGGGTTGGAGGCAGGAGGTTGAGGAACACACACACACACACACACACACACACACACACACACACACACAGAGAGAGAGAGAGAGAGAGAGAGAGAGAGAGAGAGAGGAGCCCAGATTCTCCTCAGTGGGTAGAGCACATTTGGATCTTGTGGCTGCATTCATCAGTAATTCTAGTTTTCCTCTGGTGAGGTGGGAAGCAGAGAGTGTGTGTGTCTGTGATATGTGTGCACTGTGCGTGTGGTCTGTGTATGTGTATGTTGTGTGTGTTTATGTGCTGTGTATTTGTGGTGTGTATGTATGTGATGTGTGTTTGTGGTCTGTATATGTCATGCATGTGTAAGGTATATGTTTAGTGTAATGTATGTTGTATGTGTATATATGTGACGTGTGTTCTATGTGTGTTATGTATATGTGTGGTATGCATGTTGTGCATATGTGTGTATATGTGTTGTGTGTGTATGTGTGTATGTGGTGCATATATGTGTGTAAGTGGTGAGAAATCTGTGAGCATTGTACATGACCTAGAGTCCCCTCATTCTCCACCCTAAGAAACCACAGGGGTTTTCTGCTGGGATCCCCAGAGCCACATGCCCCAGGGGATGGGGACTCCTTCTGACCAAGCAAAGTTCCTTCCCCTTCTCTTATCCCTTTGGGGCAGCTGGGGCTTCCCAGGAGCGCAAGGGAGAAAAGTCAAGGGCAATGAGGCACCAGTGCAGGGAGGGCAATGCAACCTCGCTCTATCCTGAGTTACGGGCACGGTGATGACTCTCGCTGCAAGGTCTGCTGGGGCCGACATTCCCACCATCTGTGCTGTCCCTGGCGGTGATGTCATGTCCCTTCTGGCAGTGATGTCATGTCCCTTCTGGCGGTGATGTCATGTCCCTTAGCACCGAGTGGGTCAGTCTAGGGAGGCTGCTGTAGTGAAGGTGAGGTGGCACAGCAGGAGAGGAGACATCTTGGGATGATGGAGCCTCTCAGTAGCAGGGAGGCAGACTTCCAGCACAATTAGCATTTGCTTTCAATGCCGCCTGCATGGAGGCAGTGCACGGATATCTCTGTATTCTTTCCACATACCGATATTTTATATCAAAACCACAATGCAAATGATCTCCGATTGGACTTCATTCCTCTGCCAGCTATGCCCTAGGACTACCAAACAAGACTGTTGGTTCTGTTTGCGGTAAAAATGTCCTGTCTTCTTGCACCCTTGTGGATCTTTGGCCTCAGCCATGGTCACCCTCTTGGGAACTGCCCTGGGTTCATTTAAAATTTCTGGGCTGAGCAGGTATGAGGACCTCAGCTTAGATCCCCAGATCTGGTTAAAGCTGGGCATGGAGCATGAACCATAAACCCACCACCCCCCCTTGGCAAGGCGTGAGGCAGAGGCAGAGGAACCCGTGAATACTCCTGAGCCAGCCTGGTGTATGCAGTGGATAATGATGGCTCTCACACAAGATAGAAGGCAAGGGCTGACACCTGAGGTTGTCCTCTGACTTCATACATGCACCATGCTCCATACATGTTCCATATATGTACATGTGCACATCCCTCCATCCCCCTAGCACACACACTCACACACACACACACACACACACACACACACACACAGAGTAAACAAAACATAAAAATAGTTTAAAAATTCTTGTTGAGATCCCTAGAGAGTTGAGGAAACTCCCTAGGCTGCTTCCAGGGGGCACAACATGGAGCGGCTCCTCTGTCCCTGCCACCTGTGACAGGGCTCCTGACGACCACATCTCCCTGCCTGGCTGGGCAGACAACAGGAACGGGAAGCTAGTGGTGGTTAGCTTTATCCCGGAGGGAGAAGACAGTGTGACCCCCACCCCCATCAACAGAGAGTCTTCTAAGTCCCCACAGCAACTCGGATCCACGAACGTCACACAGAACGGCCGTCACGCCATGCCACACAATTGTGTCAGCACAGTCACCTCGTACGCCACACACAGAGTGTCACTGTATTTGGTCACAGGCTGCCATCGATGGTAGACCAGGCTCACCCTTTGACATCAGTATCTCAATCCACAGTTTTGCCACCTCTTCCTGTAGCTTCTCCAGAGAATCTGAGGCCGCGCGCTTCTCATTCAAGCCTAGGGAGATGAGGGATGGGTGCAGCCTTCAGAAACCGACTGGCATCTCCAAGGACCACTCCCTTCTCGCTCAGTTTACCCCTTTCCCCTCGTCATTCAAGTCTTACCCTGGGATTTGACGTTGACTAGATCCTCTTGGAGTGTGTTCAGGTTCTGGGAGAGTTCAGAGTCTGAGAGGTGTGAAGATGGGGGCAGCCTTCAGACACTGACTGACTCTCCCAGCGCCACACCCTCCCACTCAGTTTCCCCCTTTCCCCCTGTCTTTCCGAGTCTCACTCTGGGATTTGACGTTGATCAGATCCTCTTGGAGTTCGTTCAGGTTCTGAGAGAGCTGAGAGTCTGAAAGGTGCATGTCTGGTCTCAGAGATGCTACTCCGTTGTCAGGTCACCCTGGGATGCCACCTACAGGTCCTCCTCTCCCTTTCTTCTCCTTTCTTTCGTTCCCCACCCCTGATCCCGACCCTAGCCTCCAGCCCCCTGTGTCCATGTGGTTCCTGAGATGGGGAGCTTCCTGCTTCCGCCCACCCTGGCTTACCCTGAGATTTCATTTGCTTCTGTTCAGCTTGGAGCTCTTCCAAGTTTTGTGACATCTGAAGAGCTGCCCGGAGAGCAGAACTCAGTGATGACAAGGTTTCTGGAGAGTGTCCCCCGCCCCCACCTCTTTCTCCATGGGCCTTAGGGCTGCCTCCTTGCTGTGTGGTTTGCAGCAGGGCATGGATAGCCACTGCTGGCTATCCAAGGCCACTCCAGCCTCATTCTCCTTCCCCAACCCAAACCGACAGGAGGTCACTGGCTCACCCTGGGACTTCTGGGCCAACTGATTACTCTGGTAATTTTGTAAGTCCTTGGTAACATGGGAGACTGGGACAGAGGGAGGAAGAAGAGAGTGCTTTTAAGAATCATAGAGACCCACTTTCCACCCACCCCTTCCCTCCCCCTTCTTCTCCTTTCCCCCTTTGCAGCCCCCATCACTTTTACACTTGCAGTCCTCCTGCCTCAACCTCCTGACACAACAGGCAAGCGTGTACCCCCATACCCAGTTAAGGCATTCAGTTAAGGCTGGGGGCTTCACCCCAACCCTCAGATCAGGAACCTTTTTCACATCACTACAATAATTTCAGCTTTTACACACACACACACACACACACACACACACACACACACACACACACACACACTGCATGGAGCAAGGGAGAGGTGGAACATATGAGGTACAGGGTAGAACTGAATAATCAGGTATGGCCTCCCCTTCCTTTGGGATTGACTCTGAGAACAGAAGCCGCACTTTCTGAGGACTTTCCTCCCTACCTCCCTTTCTTTCTCTTTGAGACAGGTCTCATGTAACTCAGGATGGTCTGGGACTTGAACTTACGATCCTTCTGCCTCTACCTTTCAATTTCTGGAGTCACCAGTACGCACTACAGTGCTGCCCGGTTGTGCAGCCCTGGGGATGGAACCCAGGGCGTGCGCTCTGCCGACTGAGCTACACCCTCAGCCTCAGAGGCTTTCTTTCTCTTTCTTTCTTCACTTGGTAGCCCATGGTACTGAAGGGCCAAGGGAGGCTCAAGTGGTTTCGTGGACCCTGCCATCCGAACAGATATCAGATGACAGACAACCTTGCTTCTCTAGACTTTGAAGACGTTTTCTACTGAGGTGAAAGTATTGGAGACGGCCCATCAGTTCCCTAGGGAGAGGGTGTCATTGAGGCAGTCCCCACAGGGGTCAATGACAGAAAATGGCAACGGCTGACCATCCCAACCTGCACTTCTGGTAGCCCATCTTGACCCTTTCGTACCGTTCTGGATTGCAGCGTCTCCCAGCTGTTTTAGACTCTTCTCTGTTTCCCAGTCTAGGGGGTCCGTGGGAAGAGGATCAGACAAGAAAGATAGTTATTAGTCAGCCGGGGTTAGGGTAGGACCGGGGACGCTGGGTGACAGTAGACATTAGGGTGAGACAGAAGATGGGGTGATCAGGTGGCAGGGGATGGGGGCAGAATGTCGCAATAGGTTGGGGAGCTATGGGGCTGAGGATGTCCTTACGCCATAGAAGGAGCAGGGCCAACAGGCCAGCCCACATTACTGTGCTCAGTAGCCCCACCAGCACGAGCTGAGTCCCCCGTCTTGCACAGCAGCATCGTCTCCTAGGAGGCTCCCAGTATCCTGTTAGCATGGAGAGTACTGTTGAGTACATGGGGTATGGGCTCCACCCCTAACTGTTTCCCCATCACTTAGAGTCTAAACATCCAAGGAGCGTATCTAGAGCCCTATCTGAAGCAGAGGGTCTCAGTGGACCCAGGCTCCTTCTTTCTCAATTTTCTGTCTGTGCGAACTGTCCACCACTGTGTTTACCTGTATGGCGCGTGTCCATCACTTCTCATCTCGGTCTGTTTATGTCTCGTTTGTGTATCTCTGGGTCTGTCTCTCTGGATTTCTGCCTATCCTACTAGAGTCTGCCCACACGCCAGCAAGCAGTGAGTTCAACTCCAGTCCAGGTCATTTCCAGAGAGACAGACGTACAGCCAGAAGCTGAGCCCCACCCTTCTTTCTTGCAATGATGGGTCCCCAAGCCTCAGCTCTAGGGGGAGCTCCTTTGTTGGTTCTGACTCCCAACTCCCCAGACTTATGCCTTGATCCTCAAGTCCTAGCTACTCTGCTGCCTCCAACCCTGACTGCCTTCCCTAGTTATAAGACACCACATCCCAGTTCCTGCCCCATACCAAAGTCCAATCCCCAGATACCACCCACACTCTTCAGATCTCACCCGAGCTGCCCCCCAACCCTGTCTTGATGTTTTCCCACGCAGTTTCCCAGCTCTCCCTTACCCTGATTCTGAGAATTCATTCTGAATTCCAAGTTCCCGTTCAAATTGGCTTTCAGCGCTATCTGACCCCCAGCTGCCCAGCTGGAGTGAATTTTGTTGGGAAGGTATTGAGTCACAGAAGGGAGGGGCCTTGAATTTCCCTGTTCCACCCTCCCCGTTCCACCTGGCTATGTGCCACGGGTGTCAGTCAATGCTCACCTCCTGGCAACCTCCTGGCTCTTCTTGGGAATTTACCCTCGGGTAAAGAGGGACTGGAGAACACCCCTCCCCCAACTCTCCTGGGCAAAATGCATGTCAGCACTGACGCCTGGGAATCTTACCTGAGTATTCGTTTTCTTCCATGGCAGTCTTGCTTGGATCCTTTCAGTGATGGGGCATGCACTATCTGCCAAGGTAGTTGCCACTCCACAGGTGGTCACAGCTCTGTAAGTGACCTGGTTTCAGTGGACATCAGGATAAGGTGTTGAACTCTCCTAATGGGTGTAGGACAGCATCTGGGACTTGAAGGTGCCAGGAGCCTTGGCTGATTTTGTTTAGTCAACGAGTTAAAAATAAATGTCGTGGTGATTTTGGGAGATGAATGTAATCTGGAAGCCTGAGACCACAAGTTAGTACCCAGAACATACCACCCAGGAGGCACACGGCAGTTCATGACCAATATCAGCTGCTGAGTTAAGCTAGAAATGTCTTTCTTGAGTGTAAAAAGGGGACGTTCAGCATCTGTGTGTGCATGTGTGCATTCAGGTACGTGTATGTGTGTGAGTGTGCATGCATGTGTCTGTTGTAAGCTTGTGCCCGTGTATTAGCATACATACCTGTGGGCATGTGTGCAGAGGCCAGAAGAGGAATCATGGTCTGTCTCTGCCATTTTCTACTTTATTTCCTGAGACAGGTCTCTCACTGAGCCTAGGTTAGCAGCCAGCAAGCCCAGCAATCCTGTCTCCACTCCCTGGCCCACCTCTGGGATTACAGGCTTGCTTTCGTTCTTGTATATGACCGGGTCTGGCTTTCTTTCAATCCTGGTCTCTGTCTCTGTCTCTGTCTCTGTCTCTCTCACTCATTTCATCTATCTATCTATCTATCTATCTATCTATCTATCTATCTATCTATCTATCTATCTATCTATCTATCATCTGTCTGTGTCTGTCTGTCTGTCTATCATCCATCCATCCGTGGTGGCTGCTTGCCCATTAAGAGTGCTTACCCACTGAACCTTGTCTCCAACCCCTACCCTGAAGGTTTTATTTTGTTTGTTTGTTGTTGTTTGTGGGATGATGTCACAGGTGAGGCAGGTACAAGATAGAGAGGCCTGCCATTGGATGAGAAGGAAGAATGGGCGGGAGAAAAGTTTGAAGGAAGAGGAGGAGACTGGAACGGAAATAGGGAAGAGACAAGAGGGAGAGGGAGAGAAGCTGTGGCAGGACAATATGGCAGGTGACGTTAAGATTCCACGCTGTACCTTTACAGGTTGTTACAGATGTTTTTAAGGGATGGATGGTACTGGGCTTTGCAGGTGTAGGTGGGCAATTATATCTTATCAATTGGGTCAAAGGTTACTGTGTTGCATGTTCTTCCATGTGTAGATTTAAGTGTAAGAAAGTGTGCGGCAGCTGGTCTGGGCCACCACAGAGTTGGGATGTGTGTTTCTGGCATGGAAACCTGCCTTGGGATCTAGATAGGTAGAGAGATTGCTGACGGCTCAGAGAGAGGCCTTCGGCAGTGTGATATGGGATGGAGCAAAGTGGGTGAGAGGCTTTGCTGACTGAGAATTAAGATATCCAGCAGATATCTTGGGGCACCGCGATGCTGGACCTAGTGGGGGATAAAAGACACCCATACTTTTATTTTTACAACAACGGTTGTTGTTGGTTTTTTTTTTTTTTTTTTTTAATTTTTTGAGACAGGCTTTCTCAGTGGCCTGGAGTTTGTGAACTGGGCAAGGCAGGAAGGCCAGTGAGTCTCAGGGTTCTACAGTCCCTCTTGGGTTCACTCCCTGGCACTGGGATTCCAGGCACCACTGGGCCTGGGATTTGGTAGGTGCTCGGGATCTGAACTCGGACTCTTACGCTTTCAGGGTAAGCGCTTTACCAACCGAGCCATCCTCCCAGCCTTGTCCATCACACCCAGCAGTGCTGTAGGGTTACGGCGTGCCACTGCGAATGGGTACAGCCTCTGCCACAAGCACTCGGAGCGCCACTGGGTCTGAGGATAGCCTTGGTTAAGGGCTCCACGGTGTCACAGCACTTTCTGCCCTTCTTCCTACTTCTCAGCTCTTACATTTAAAACACGGTTTTGATTCGATTCTTGTCGACAGTGTTTTGTTTCGTTTTGTTTTGAATAGCCCAGACCAATAGACTTCTGACCCTCCTACTTCTCTGGCATCTCCAGTGTGTACCATGTCCAGCTTCTGTAGTGCTAGAGAAGGAATCCAGGGCTTCGTGTGTGCATGGGCGTAAGCACACAGCCAGCCAACTGAGCTTCAAGTCCAGATCTTTAAAGCAGCGCATACCACGAGCAAGCCTGGCAGTCAACTGTACTGTCTTTGCTGTGTGACTTTGGACAGGTTGCTTGCCCTCTCTGAACCTTAGGAAAATAACGGTCTGGGGCAGCTATTCTCTGCCTAACAGCATCATAAACTGATTCTGCCATTAGAGGAAGAGGCCAAAGGCGTCACACCCTGGGCAGCTAGATGAGCTGAGGCCTTAGAAGGAGCAATTTGACTACTCTTTTGTATGCAGAGCACACTAGGTGCGCCGTCTGCCGGACTGATATTGGGGGAGTTTAGCCTTGCTCATGCAGGTGAAGTGCCAGAGTGTGAACCATTTGTCTAACTACACACATGGTGACACTAGAACACTGAGTCTTGTGTCGCAGTTGCTCCACTGTCTGGTGACTTGGACTTAGGAAGGAGTCGGCTTCTAACAGTCAGAGTGTCTGACCTGAGGAGGTCTTGCCCCATGGGCACAACTTGCTGTGGCATCCCATAGCTTTCCCTGGTCATCTTCTAGCTTAACCACAGATCTCAGGTCTCTCTGCTCAGCCACATCAGATTGCAGCATCTCATTAAACGAGCATTGATCTCTACTATCAATCAGTGGCTGCACCGTGTTTTCCACACAGATTGAGTCAAATTGCTGATCACCCCATTTGTAAATAAATAAACCAAGTCATTCCCCCGGGGGAGAAGCCTGGTCCTGCCCAGGTCTAAGCCCACAGGACCTAGAGTCGTCTGCAAAGCTGAGGCCCCTATGCTTCTTGATTCTGTCCATACAGTTGCTTTATTTGCCAGCCAGGCTCCCTTGTGGTTCATTCTTGACTTAGTCCGAGGTAGTTTTTTCAAGGAGTCTTTGCTATCTAGTACCCACAGCTAGCTCCTGATGCAAAGGGACAGACAGACACACACACACACACACACACACACACACACACACACACACACACACACAAATACAAACTTACTTGAACTTGGAGTCTGTCCTTGTCCTTCTGGTAAATGTGACCTCTTGGAGAAGGTACCTGGGGCCAGTGTGGTGAAGACAGTAGTCTTCTGCGAGCAGTTCATTAATGGCTTCTATTTTTATAGACCTAATTATGGGCTCACCGCCTGGGCAACCACAGCACACCCAAGGCCTTTTTTGGTGCTCCCCAGAACCTGGGGAAGTCCGGGCTATTAATACCTTTATTTCTCAGGTAAGCACACTGTTGGAGAGTCAGTGATGCCAATCAGCCCTCTTGAAATGCAGAAGGAAGTGGCATAGCCTAGATCTGAACCAAGGCTATGCTGGCCTGATTCTCTGTGTGTGGGGGACAGGGAAGAGAGATAGAAAGTACGGTGATTGTGGGGAAAGATAGAGAAAAGAGGGAGGAGAGGAGAGGGGAAGCAAGAGGAGAGGGAGAGAGAGGAGGGTATAAGAAAGACATGAGAGCTAATGAAAGAAGGAGGGAGATGGGGAGAGGAAAAGAACAAAGGTGTTTGTAAGAAAGATACATGAGGAAGAGAAAGGGAGGATATGAGAAGAGAGGGAGATAGACTGGGGTGTATGCGAGAGAAACGCAAGAGTGACAGAGAAGGAGAAAAAGGAGAGGAAAGGATGGAGAGAGGAAAAAGGAAGAGAAGAGCATGAGAGACAGAAAGGTACAAAGGAGATGTGAACAAAGAGAAAGAGGACAGGGAGGGGAGAGGGGAGAGAAGTATGTGAGAAAGATACAGGACAGAAAGAGGGGAAGAGACAGAAGAAAGAGAAACGAGACGAGGGACAAGTCACCAGACCCGTCACCCCCTACCCAGTGTGTATTTCTATTTCTGGCTTCTTTATCAAAGTCAGGCGTCCATCAGTGTGTAGATGTGTGTGAGTCAGTTCAATTCTATCGATCAACATGTCTGTTTTCACGACAATGCCAGGCTGCCCCCCACCCCCCATTTTTCTTGGTTATTTTATTTACTTACATTTTAAATGTTGTCCTCCTTCCTGGTTTCCCCTCCACAAACCCCTAACCCATTTCCCCTCCCCTTGCCTCTATGAGGGTGCTTCCCCACCCACCCACCTCTTCTGCCTCACTGCCCTGGCATTTCCCTATGCTGGGGCTTTGAGCCTCTACAGGACCAAGGGCCTCCCCTTCCACTGAGCCCAGACAAGGCCATCCTCTGCTACGTATGCAGCTCGAGCCATGGGTCCCTCCATGCCGTTTCTATTACTATAGATTTTCAGTACAACTTGAGAAATCAGGGATGGTGATACTCCCTGTAGTTTTATTATTATTATTCAGAGTTGTTTTAGCAATAACTCCCCTGACACTCTCTCTCTCTCTCTCTCTCTCTCTCTCTCTCTCTCTCTCTCTCTCTCTCTCTGTGTGTGTGTGTGTGTGTGTGTGTGTGTTATGATGCTGAAAATGGTCCTTTCAAGATTCTGAAGAATTGAGTTAGAATTTTGATAGGGATTTCCTTGAATCTGTAGATTGCTTTTGGTAGAATGGACACTTTCAAATTATTAATCTTACTGACCCATGGGTCCAGGAGATCTTTTTATCCTCTGATATCTTCTTCAGTCTATTTATAATTTCTTCCAACTTTTATCGTGCAAGCCTTTCGCTTGCTTGGTTAGAGTTACCCCAACATTATTTGAGGCTGTTGTGAAGGGTTCTTACTGTTCCTACGATTTCTTTCCCAGTCCACCTGTCATTTGCACATAGGAGGGCCACCGATTTTGTGTATTAATTTTGTGCCCTGCTACTGTGCTGAGACTGATTTTCAGCTGTACAAGTTTCCTGGTGGAAATTTTAGACTCTTTTATGCATAAAATAATGTCTGCTAATAAAGATACTTTGACTTCTTGTATTTTTTTTTTTTTTTTTGGAGGGGGGTCTTTTAATCATTGCTTCTACTTCACTAGGGGTTTGGAGTCTTTTATTTTTTTCTTTTTCTTTTTTTGTTTTCTTTTTTTTTCGGAGCTGGGGACTGATCCCAGGGCCTTGCGCTTGCTGGGCAAGCGCTCTACCACTGAGCTAAATCCCTAACCCCTGGAGTCTTTTAAAATTGCTTATTTGATAATAATTGAACTTTGGTTGGAGGTATATAGCTAGAAACTTCTCTATTTATTTTAGATTTTCCAGTTCGGTGGACTACAGGTTTTAAAAATATGTTCTTGTGAGTCTCTGAATTTCCCTGGTGCCTGCTGTTATGCGCTGCCTTTTGTCTTTAATTTTGTTAATTTGGATTCTTCTCTTTCCATCTTTTAGTTGATTTGGCCAAAGATTTGTCAAGCTCATTGATTTTTTTCAAAGAAGTAACTTTTTGTTTCACTGATTCTTTAAACTGTTTTTCTGATTTTGTTTAATTGAGTCCATCCCCGAGTTTGATTATTTCTTGCCATCTACTTTATTGGGGTGGTATTATTTTTTTCTCGGTACTCTAGAGCTTTCAGACATGCTGTTAAGTTACTAGTATGAGATCTCTCCAATTGTTTTTTATGAAGGTACTTAGTGCTATGAACTTGCCTTCATTGTGTCCCAGAGGTTTGGGTGTGTTGTGTTTTTATTTTAATTCAGTTCTAAAAAATTTAAAATTCTTTCTTAATTTCTGTCTTGACTCATTTTCAATTAATAGTGCATTCGTTATTTAGTTTCCATAAGTTTGTAAACTTTCTGTTGTCTTTGTTGCTGCTGAAATTTAGCTTTACTCCATACCAGTCAGAAAGGATGCAGGGTGTTGCTTACATTTCTTTTGTAACTGTTGAGACTCGCTCTGGGTCAATGTCTGTGGTTAGTTTTGGAGAAAGTCGGTGAGATGAAGGTATATTCTTTTGTGCTTGGGTGAAATTTTCTGTAGATATCTGCTAGGTCCATTTGATTTATGACATAATTTAATCCAGCATTTCTCTGATTAGTTTTTGTCTGAGTGAAGGGATACTGAAATTACACATTATCCCTGCATGAGGGTCAATATGCCACTTTACCTGTAGTAGTACGAGCTCAGGTGCCCTTGTGTTTGGTGCATAAATGTTTAGAATTTCAATATTCTCTTGGTGGATTTTTCCTTTGATGAGTAGTTAGTGTCCTTTCCCATCGCTTCTGATTAGTTTTGGTTTGAAGTCTAGTCTGTTTTGTCAGCTGCTAAAATGGCCACACATCCTTGTCTATTGGGTCCCTTTGCTTGGGATATCTTTTTCTGTCCTTTTACCCCAAGATGATGTCTATTCTTGATGTTAACGTGTGCTTTTTGGATGCTGTTTTAGTATCCAATCTATTAGTGTGTATCTTTTTTTCTCTCCCTGAGACAGGGCTTCTCTATGCCATTCTGGCTGTCCTTGAAATCACTCTGTAGGATCAGCCTGGACTTGAGCTCAGAGATCTGCCTTTGCCTCCTAAGTGCTGGAATTAAAGGTGTGCGTCACCACTGCCCCACTGCCCTACTTAGTCTGTGGTTTTCTCTCTCTCTCTCTCTCTCTCTCTCTCTCTCTCTCTCTCTCTCTCTTTCTCCTTCCTTCCTTCCTCCTCCTCCTCCTCCTTTACAATTGGGGAATTAAGGCAATCGATATTGATGGTTATCAATAAGTCATGCTTACTGACTCCTGGTATTCTGTTGTTATGGTGTGCTCCCTCCCCCTCCCACACTTTTGATTTATTGTTCTGGGACTATTAATTCCTTGTGTCTTCTTGGGTACAGTTAACTCCTTCCAACTAGGGATTTCCCTTTTGTAGCACTGGATTGGCAGGTAAACATTTCTTAAACATTTTTTTTTTTTTTTTTTTTTTTTGGAGCTGGGGACCGAACCTAGGGCCTTGCGCTTGCTAGGGCAAGCACTCTACCACTGAGCTAAATCCCCAACCCTAAACATTTCTTATACTTGGTTTTATCATGAATTGTTCCCTCTTCCCTGCTCCTGCTTCATTTATTGTGATCGACAGTGTTGTTGGATATAGTATTCTGGGCTGCCATTTGTGTTCTCTTAGAGTTTGTAGAATATCCATCTAAGCCCTTCTGGCGTGTAGGGCTTCCACTGAGACGTCAGATGCTATTCTAATGGGCCTGCCTTTATGTGTTACTTGATCTCCTTCCCTTGCAATTCTGTACATTTAGTATTTTGATGACTAGTTCAGTCTACTTGGTGTTGTATATGCTTCCTGTACCTTGATGGGCATCTCCTTCCTTAGGCTAGGGAGATTTTCTTTTATGATTTCGTTGAAAACATTTTCTGTGCCTTTGACCTGAGCTTCTTCTTCCTCTATCCATATAATTTTTAGATTTAATCTTTTTACATTGTCCCAGATTTCCTGAATGTTGTATGCCTGTTTTTTTCCTTTAAATTTAACATTTTCTTTGGCTGAGGTTTCCATTTCTTCCATCTTGTAAGTGTCTGATATTCTCTCTTACATGTTTTATACTCTTTTGGTAGGCCTTACCTCTGGAGTTTTCGTTCGCCTTCCTAGATTTCCCATTTCTGATTTTTCTCAGTTCATGTCTCGGACTGTTTTTCTTGTTCCATTCAGCTGTTCTTTGTATTTTCACTGGGAAACTTATTCATCCTCCCTGGCCATGGGGAAAGAGACACCCTGTTGTTGGTGCTCTTTTTTTTTTTTTAAACTTTTTTTTTAAATTCATTTATTATATATAAGTACACTGTAGCTGTCTTCAGATACAACAGAAGAGGGCATTGGATCTCTTTACAGATGGTTGTGAGCCACCATGTAGTTGCTGGGAATTGAACTCATGACCTCTGGAAGAACAGTCGGGTGCTCTTAACCGCTGAGCCATCTCTCCAGCCCCTGTTGGTGCTCGTTTACCAGTCGGGGGCAAAGCACTTGGCAGCTCTTCGCTCATCCTAGCTTGTGCCCTGGGCTTGGTGTCTAAGGCTGTTTTATGCTTATGACACATACAAGTTGAACGAAATCAAGTTAAATGCAGACATCACACTGAGGGAGGAGGAAAGACAGACAGACATGTCACGTGGCGCAGGTGAAGGAGGACACCCACAGACTCGCTGTCTGCCCCACAGCACGGGGGTGGGGCTTAGATACCTGTGCACCATGGCAGAGGTAGGGCCCCGCCTACCACTATGCAGTGCAGGGAGGGAGGAAGAAGACAGACAGACACTTGCAGACCACCATGTGACTTACAGATCTGTCCTCCGGTGCACACCATGCTATGCAACAGACCGAGGATGTCACCTAGGGGTCCTTCAGCTGCATGGCCTATCTGTAGCACATTGTGCAAGTATGGGGTAGAGAGATGGGCCAGAAAGAGAAGTGGAGCGGCTTAAGCATTATGAAGAGGGACGGAACTGGGGACTTGAGGGTGGGGAGGAGGAGCCTGTTGTGAATAGCCAGCCCCGCCACCTGGGGCCATGGTGAGGTCTCAGCCCACGCTGCTGCTGAGGGTCATGTCTGAGTCCTTGGCTACTCGGCCAGCAGGGGTCAGTGAGGTTTGCAGCTCATATTACCTTTAGAGAACATGGGTATATTCCTGGTCGGGGCAGTCCACGAGACGATCTTCTCCTGGCTGCCTTTGGATCAGATGTAGGACTCCTGGATCCTCCAGCACCATGTCTGCTTGCAGGCTGCCATGCTTCCTGCCACGATGTTAGTGGACTGAACCTCTGAAAGTGTAAACCAGTCCCAATTAAATGTCCTTGATGAAAGTTATCTTGATCATGGTATCTCTTCACAGCAATGGAAACACTAAGACACTGCCTGAACCATATTGGAGTAGAGAAAAGAGCTGAGCATGAACATGCATGCATTCATTTATCTGCCTAGACTGTAGAGCTGATGCTTCAGTTTTCAATTTCGGGGGAGCTGCTGGGTGGGACAGATGAAGTTAGGTCAAGTGGGGAGATTATGGGGACTCTAGGAGTTGTCTTACAGGCCAGAGTTATAGGGTTCCTGCAGGAGGTTGTAATGGGGACCAGGTGGATATGAGAGGCCAGGCAAGAGGCTGTCTCTAAGAGCAACGAGGCAAGAAGACCTCAGAGGGGACTGTCACGTGGCTGGGTGTAGAGAAGGCCTGCTGGAGAGTGGCAGACGGTATGAGAGGGGCAGGTAGATGTGAGAGGGAAGATGAGATGTGAATACAGGGTTCTAGAAGTGGAAAGGTCCAGTGTCTCTGCTACAGCATCATAGTAGAGGTGTCCGTCTGACATCATGACAGAGATTACCTATAAAGTTCATGCTCAAAAACTGCCCAAGAGAGCCTCTCTCTTTTTCTCTCTTATAATGTTTTAAGTAAGTTTACGATTCTGTGTTGGGCAATTTTCACAGCTATTCTGAGGCTCATGGGGTCCAGAGATTGCAGGAAGGACACACTCATAGTGGTGGAGACCAAGGAAAGAAAAAGAAGCTGACCAATGAGTTCATAGATCTTTGTTGGGAGCACAAAATGAAACCCTGATTCAGGATGGAGCTAGAGTTAGTCTAGTGTCTTACATCTCAGAGCTCATCAGGATCAGGTACCCTAGTCCAAGGCTGCTCTTGTGCCTGTTGGTTTCACAGTGTTATTTTTTCAGTTGGAGAGCCGTGTTCCTTTTCTTAGAGCAGAGAACACCTTTGGGAGGAGACCCAGGCACATGACAGCACTCAAACCCTTCTCTCTGCGGTCTCAATCACGTCTCTCAAACAGTACACGAGAAAAACAGGCAGTTGTATAATGGGCACCACATGGAAGAATACTGGTTCTCCTTTCCTTTTGGGATTACAGAAGGAAGGTCTCACTCATCATGTCCTGGATTCTGACTTGACCTAAATGTCCTATGTCACCATAAATCACCCTTAGGCGTTTATAACACGGGATCTCCCACCTCCATGGACATGACACCCACCTCTATGGACATGGACTATTCCACTTCTGTGGGCAAAGAGTTTCCAGTTTCCACAAACATGGTATCTCCAATTTCCGTGACTATGCTGGCTGGATTTATGCCAACTTGACACAACCTAGAGTAATTTGGGAAGAGGGACTCTCAGTTGAGAAAGTACCCCCATAAGACTGGCCTGCAGACAAGTCTGTCAGGTACTCTCTTGATTAATAATTGATATGGGAAGGGACTGTGGGCGGAACCATCCCTTAGCAGGAGGCCCTGATTTATATAAGAAAGCAGTTTGAACAAGTCACGAGGAGCAAGCCAGTAAAGAGCCTCCTCCATGGCTTCTGCTTTGGTTTTCGCCTCTAGCTTCCTGTCTCGAGAGCTGACCCTGACTTTCCACAATGACGTAGTGTGACCTGAGAGTTGTAAACTGAAGTAAATCCTTTTATTCCCAAGTTGCTTTTGATCATGATGTTTTATCACAGGAGTAGAAGCCCCAACTAAGACACATGCTATGTCCAATTTCCTCAAACAAGCTATCTTCCTCCTTTACTGACACCATATTATTCCACATTAAAGCTACTGGTTATGTACTCTGTCCCAAACTTAAAGGTATGGTTCAAGCATTATCTACGCCTCCAAGATCTGTTTCCCCACACAGAGGAGAGCACCGGAGTTCTTCCTTAGGTATCTAAGTGTGCTGGTTGGCTTATCCCGGGAAGGGCCCAAAGGTATACAACCTCTTATGGGAATCCCCTCCCAGCGCAACTTCTGAAGAGTTTGTGTGGGACTCACATGAGGTGGGGCTTCTATGATCCAGCTGAGGAATGTGAGGTACAGGGTCCCCGAAACACCCCCCATTATACACATACACCATTATCTGTAGAGGTAAAATGTATGTCTGTATATAAATACACACATATACATATATGTATACATGTACACACACATATATATATACATACATATACACACATACACACAAATACATCACATACATAGACTTACAGAAACCACAGTGTTACCAAAGTACAAGTACATATTTGACATGCATGGACATAAAAATAAAAGCACAAAGGGACACCCACATATATACAAGAATAAATATATTCTGATGAATAATCTAATCCATAGATTTGACACAGCACAGTAAGAGCTCACACAGAAGCACATGCACCTCCTACACAGCATACACAAAGAGAGAGGCCGTACAACAGACACCACAGACACTGCACAGTAAAAATCTACACACACAGAAACCTGGCGGTAAACAGCTCACATACACAGACACACAGAGAAAGGCAAGTGCAACCCAGCCAAGCCAGACATCGGAGTCGCAAAAGGTACTTCTTTCTCACAGTAAAAATACTCACAGATCCAGATTGTGATAGTTCTGTTGGCTATTGACTTGAATCACTATGGAAACAAACTTCTGGGCATGTCTGTGAGAAATTTTCTAGATTAATTTGAGACAGGGAGACCTATCCTAAATGTGGGTGTCACCATTCAAACGTTGGGGTTCTGAGCTGAATAAAAGGAAGAAAGTGGGCTGAGCATCATGGTTCACCCCTCTCTGCTTTCTGACAGAGCACACAGTGTGACAGCTACCTCAGACCCCTGCTGCATGCCTTTCACACAGTGTGGCAGCTACCTCAGACTCCTGCTACATGCCTTTCACACAGTGTGGCAGCTACCTCAGACTCCTGCTGCATGCCTTTCACACAGTGTGACAACTACCTCAGACTCCTGCTGCAGCTGCATGCCTTTCACACAGTGTGGCAGCTACCTCAGACTCCTGCTGCATGCCTTTCACACAGTGTGGCAGCTACCTCAGACTCCTGCTGCATGCCTTTCACACAGTGTGGCAGCTACCTCAGACTCCTGCTGCGTGCCTTTCACACAGTGACGGTGATGAGTCACCTTAAACTGTTCCTTCCTTAGGTTTCATTTGCCAGGTATCTTGTTGGAACAGTAAGTAAGGGCTACACAGATACAATGCACAGATATCTACACAACATTTGTCCAGCACAACAGAACTACAGTTTACCAGAGTACTTCCACACAAAACTAGCACAAAAAACATGCTATAACTATGCACACAGTCAGGGGCGCACACACACACACACACACACAGCAGGAGCACACAATTGAACACAACCATGGTCAACTGTAGCACTATGGTAATTTGGTCACAACCAAATGGATGCAGAAAACAGGCAGACACACACAAAAAACACACGACCAGACAAGCACACATGCTGTTTGTGTGTGCACACACAAACGCATGTACAAAACTCAGAGGTGTGCAGACAGAACACATTTCTGTCACTTCCACAGACACACAAGCAAGCATAAGCAGTTATCCAGATGCGTGCGCCCCCTGCTGGCTGCCTGTGGGATGTTTCAGAGGAGCTGGAGGAGGAGGAAAGCGGAGGAGGGAGACGAGGAAGAGGAGTCGACAGGCTTTCTGGCTCCATCTGCTCTCCCCCCTGCTTGTAGGCTTCATTTTTTATTCCTCCTCCCCCTCTCCCCCTTTGGTTTCAATCGCACTAAGTCTCTTCCAACTTCCTATGTTCCTGTCTTCAGCCCAGCTCTTCTCTTGAGACTCTCTGTTCCTTCACTCCTTCCTTTTCTTTTTAAAGATCTATTTCTGGTGGACATCACATCCTCTGGAGTTGAGTTACAGGCAGTTGTGAGCACAAACACACACACACTCACACACACACACACACACACACACACACACACATTAATGCTTGTGGCAGGGAGTGGCACTGTTAGGATGTATGGCCTTGTTGGAGAAACTGTCACCACAGAGGTGGGCTTTGGGGCTCCTATGTTCAAGTTCTGCTCAGTGCAGAAAAGAGCCTCCTCCTGGCTACCCGAGTCTTCTTTGGCTGCCTTTGGATCAAGATGCCAAACTCTTGGTTCCTCCAGCACCAAGTCTGCCTGCAGGCTGCCACGTTTCCAGCCTTGATCATAGTGGACTGAACCTCTGAAACTGAAAGACAGCTCCAATGAAATGTTGTCCTTTAGAAGAGTTGTCTTGGTCTTGGTGTCTCTTCACAACAGTAAAATCCTAAGACAGAAAGTCATGGCGGCCCGAGCCCGAGGCAGCTGTCTTCTGGTATCACTGTCAGAAAGCAGACAGGAAGGATGACTGGTGTTCAGCTCACACGCACACTTTATGCTGTCTGGGGCATTTCACATGTGTACCAATGTGCACTTTATGAATTTGTTCTTTTATTTTTCTATAAGGGTATTTATTTATTTATTTATTTGGATCTCATGTAGCCCAGGTTGGCCTCAACTTACCACGTACCTGAGGATGACCTTGAACATCTAATACTCCTGCCTCCATCTCCCCATTGCTGCGGTGAGAGGAAGGGTGGCCTAGGCTGCCATCTTTGTTTTATGTGGTGCTGGGGATGGAATCCAGGACTTTGCGAATGCTGAATAAACACTTTACCAACTGAGCCACACCCTCAGGTCTTTAAAAGGCTTTTATTAGTATATATTACTTTGTATCACAGTGGCTTTTCTTATGGAGTTTTCATACATGTACACAATGTATCACAGTGGGTTTTCTTATGGAGTTTTCATACATGTACACAATGTATCACAGTGGGTTTTCTTATGGAGTTTTCATACATGTACACAATGTATCACAGTGGGTTTTCTTATGGAGTTTTCATACATGTACACAATGTATCACAGTGGGTTTTCTTATGGAGTTTTCATACATGTACACAATGTATCACAGTGGGTTCTCTTATGGAGTTTTCATACATGTACACAATGTATTTTGATCACGATCGCTCCACTGCCCCCTGGCTTTCTCTTGCCACATCTACTTTCACATCTCTTTTAGTGACCCAGTGAGTTTCAATGGGTTTCTACAAGAGCATAGATGAGGGTTATCTTCAGGGGTGTGGACAGCTTATCAATGGCCACGCCACTGAAGAAAGTGGCTCTCCTTGGAATAACATTGGCTGCCCATGGATCCTCAGGAAGGAACAGGGCCCCACCTGTTCCTCGTTCAGCAACAGTTACGTGCCTACCAATACTTCGGGGATGTTACCAGGTCTGCGGCACGTCTTTTATGTGGTAGCACATGGAGTGCTCCAGGGAGTAGGAAGTAGTGGTGTCATTTAGTTCACACTGGGGAGGTGAATACTAGTCCTATAGTCACTGGGAAAATATGGGAAAAGAACCCCTGAGAGGGGAAGCCATGAATCTAAGTGCACACGGCAGCAGCCACTACAGGTTTCTAGTTTCCAGTTTTCTCTCAGCTTCTGCAAATCAGAGATATCTAGGCTGGGGCTCCCGAGTGGCAAAAGTTTGGGCTGTGTATTTGGGACAGATGGATGAATCTGATGAGGGAAAATGCTACCAAGAGCTTGAGGAGAGACGCCAGTCTGCCTGTTCGGAGAGCCCCCGGGGGCTTCCCCAGGTGCTTCAGCCTTCCTGGGAAGGAGAAACTGGGATGCAAGGGGGTTTCCTGGGATGGGCTACACTGCCCTATCTCAAGGCCATTTCCTGGGAGAGGCTGGCACATGCAGGAAGCCCCATGCGGCTTCCAAGGGCTCTAGGACTCACTAACAGCTGCAGATAAGGTGGTCATGTGGCACTCTGGACCCACTGCAGAATCATTCCTGCAGAGGGAAGGGGGTAAGCGCATGTGGCCTCCTTGACCCTGCTCTCCCTCCCATTCTCCCATACCTCTCTTCCCTCGATCAGAAATACTGGCAAAGGGAATTTGCTTTTCTAGAAGTTTTCTTTTGCAATCAATCAATCAATCAATCAATCAACCAATCAATACTCAATCACTCAATCAATCTTATCACACAAGCACACAACCTCCAGGACAGGATTCCTTTCCCTCCCTCTACTGGACTGTGAGCCATCCTAGTCAGCAGCGGTCCTTACCAGAATCTCAGCACTTCATTAGGACAACTTTCAAGCTTTCAGGAAGTTTGAATTTTGCAGCTTCTTGCTAGACTCTACAGTTCATAGCTTCCTAATTCACCCTACCACAAATTTATCTATTTCACTCCTCACGCTTGTGGCAGCAAGAATTCTTATCTGCTAAGCCATCTCCCAGACGTGTTAATACTTCTGATACAAATGTTATGTGTTAGATAAGAGCAGATTAAGAAAACTACCAAGAATGAACCACATAAAATTTCTTCCAGTTGTGAAGCTTATAACCCAAACACGCAAAAGAACACCCACGCCCACTAACTATTTCTTGGCCCTTTCCAGGACGTCTCTCCTATACTGCAAGTCTCACAAGCCTGCTTGCTGCAGGGATCTCCTGACTATCTTCCCGGGCTGGAACTATAGGCAGGCCCCCACGTCCACTAGGTTCTTATGTGGCTTCTGGGGATCTGGAGTCAGGTTCTCCTGCTTGCAGAGCTCGGCCATCTCCACCAGGCCCTCCTTTTGAAAACGAGCTTAGGAAATTGTAGATTTCGTTATGGCATCTTCAACCTCTGCTCCCAAGAAGCTATTGTTCTCACCGCCATCCGTGAGCTGGTGTTGTTGATTCTCCTCTCTCCCTTTGTCTCCTATCTTACTGCCCACTTTGTACCCTACCCCTACATCTGGTATACCATGTGTCCTGTTACTCTCCCTCATTCCTGGAAGTCTCTTTCCCCCTCTCCTGGTTTCCATTCTTGCCACCCACACTCAACCCTTGCTACATGCCTACCTCTAAGTCTGAGATCCGCACGTGAGACACGTCATGCTGTTTTTGACTTTGTAAGCCTGGCTCACCTTGCTTGATACACTTCCCAGATCCACCCATTTCCCTCTGCAAACTTCGGGATTTTATTTTCCTTACAGCTGAGTAAATTTCCATTGTGTAAATGTATCCCATTTCCACTATCCATCCCTCTGTTATAGATATCTTGGCCCAGACAGAAGGACAGCCACTAAGAAATCTACCGACAGCACTGGCTAAGTGGCTCTGTGAGCAAAGGCGTAAGCTACCGAATCTGACCACCTGAATTCTATCTGCCGGGCTCATGCGGTGGAAGGAGAAAACTGTTAGAAATTGTCCTCTGATTTCCACGAGCTCACTGTGGTATATGCCTTCCTGCTATTAAATAAATAAACAAACCAATAAACGTAATTTAGAAATTTAAAAAGAAAAGTTCTGATGACAGATGCTCACTAGGATGCGAGGAAAGGTAAGATAATCCTCTGTTGGTGGAATTGTAATTTAGCTCTACCGTTACAGAAATCAATGTGGGGCTTTCTGAAAGACTTAAAATTAGATCTATGCGCTCATTAGTTTTTTTGTCCAATTTGGCACTGGCCAGAGTGACCTGGGAAGAGGGACCCTCGGTTGATGATTGGTTTGTGGGCGTGGCTATGTGGTATGTTTTCCTGATTGCTGACTGATGTGGGAGGGCCCGGCCCACTGAGAGGGGTGGGCCTGAAAGGTATAAGAAAGGTAGCTGAACAAGGGCCTGAAAGCAATCTAAATCGGCGTTCTTTCGTGGTTCCTGCCGCTGCTCCTTCTTGAGTTCCCACCCGACTTCCTTCAGTAGTCAACTGTGAACAGGATGTGTGAGTAAAATAAACACCCTTTCCCCGCAAGTTGCTTTGGGTAAATATTTGATCACAATGGAAACCAAACTAGGATACACACTGGCACCAGAAGATGGGATTCTGTGATGGATCTGACTGTGATGATCTTTCGGGAGACTTGTGGAAGTCTCTGGAACGTTGACCTGGAAAAACCATGGAAAGCTTAGAGCTTATTGAGCTAAACCGTTGGAGACTGGAAGGTGAGGATGCTGAGAGAAGTGGAAACGAGGGAGGTCTGGAAGTGAAGTTTTAGAAGGACATTTGGCAGTCTTAAAAGACTTTATCTGGGCTCTTTGCGCAATACTTTGAATTAAGAATTTGTGGTTTCTGGTCAGCTAGGGTGGAGTCAGCTTTGATCAACAAGAGACCAGAAACACTGAAGTGAAACCTTTGCTTCACTGGGGCAATTGATGCTGGTTTGCCAGGTCTGAAAAATACCCTGTAAGTAACGAGAGATCAGCATCATTGAGGTGAAACCTTCTGGGAGTATTTTCTCGTGGTTAGCACACAGACGCTGTGGTCTAGAGAGGGCCAGGGTTGCATCTTAAGCTGGCCATAGAGCTTGGCAGTGGGTGCAAAAGCTGTAAGACTTCCAAAGGGTGGCTGGAGCTTGGCAGTGTGAGAGGTCACGAAAGGCCATCGGGGAAGGGGCAACCACAGGATATTGGAGATGTCAGAACTGTGGGATGACTACCTAGGATCGTGGCAGGTGTGAGCAGAGCTGTGCCTACGAGACAAGCAGTGGATACTCGAAATTATGGAACTGGAGAGGTGGGGCAACCCAAGTCCTGTGGAGCCCGGATAATCATGAATAATAAAGCAGACACTGGGCACTGACCTATTTACAGTTAAATTTTGGTTTTCTTTGATCATATTGTAATTGTGTCTGGTTGTTCCCTCTTGGACCAAGACTATTTTAGGCTATTTTGGGCTATATGAGATCCCACAGTTAAGGATTGTTGGATTTTAAAAGAGGCTTTGGACTTTTAAAGGGTTGAAAAATTTAAAAACTGTGGGACTTTTAAAGTTATATTAATTTTTTAAAAAATACTTTTCGTTTTTTAAAATATATTTATTTAATGTATACGAGTACACTGTTGCTGTTTTCAGACACACCAGAGGAGGGCATCGGATCTCATTACAGATGGTTGTGAGCCACCATGTGGTTGCTGGGAATTGAACTCAGGACCTCTGGAAGAGCAGTCGGTGCTCTTAACCACTGAGCCATCTCTCCAGCCTCGTTATATTGGGATAGTAATATGTGATCTTGGGGGTAAACATGAAAGAAAAGGTTATGGTTTAACAGTACTATATTTATGCTGTTATGCATCAAGTTGACAAGAGGTTAGTTATACTGGTTAACTTTTCTCAACTTGACAAACTACAGTCTCCTGAGAAGAGTGAACCTCAGTTGAGGAATTTCTTCTATCAGATTGACCTTGGGCATGTCTGTGTGGCATTTTCCTCATTTTTTTTATTGATATGAAAAGTAGGGCATAGCCTACTGTGAGAGTTGCTACTCCTGCACAGCTGATCTTTGGAGGTTTCTGAACACAAACCTGAGATCAAGCCAATAAGCAGCATCCCCTCATGGTTTCTGCCTCCTTCCTGCTTGAATTGCTGCCCAACTTCCCTCAGTGGTCAACTAATTGGGATCTGTAAGCCAAATAAACCCTTTTCAAGCTGCTTTTGGTGAGTGTTTTAGCACAGCCTAGAAGGCAAACTTGGACAATCTACCATGTGATCTAGTGAAACATTTCTGGGGATTTGCCCAAAAGACTTGATATCCTACTAGAGGGAGTCACTTGTACATCCATGTTAACTGCTGCTCTCTTCACAAAAGCCGGAACCTGTTAAACGTCCTCAACACCTTCTGATTTCTTGCTGGGTGTCTCTGAGCTGCAGCATGGTGGTACACACGCACAATCCCAGTTTGTGGGTGTGAAGGCAGCCTGGACTACATCGTAGGAAGCTATCCTGGGGCTTAGATGAGGCCCCCATCTTACAGAAATAAAAAGGCAAAACAGAACACAACCAAAACCGCAGAAGGAATTTCATTCCACAAAAACACATGCAATCAAACACATAGTACCACTGCTTCCTGTCTGTCTCCATTATCTGCCTCAACTTCTGCTTTCAGTTCCTGTCTTTCTTCTCTGTTTCAAACTAAACAACTCCACCTGGGCTGCCTAATTATACAAACTCTGGGGTAAAAGAAAATTCCTTCTGGAGTAACCAGGGTGCCCATGCCTTGCTGGTCTGGGTGGGTTGTTTGCCCTTCATTAGTTTCTCTTTTACTTTCATTACATTTGTTCCTTCAAAACAGCAAGGTAGCTCAGCAGATCAAAGTGCTTGCCCTAGGCACCAAGCCTGGGGAACTGAGTTCGAACCTGGAGTGGAAGAAAGAATGGATTCTAGGGAGTTGTTCCCTGACCCAAGGTGTGCCCCTGATAACCAGGGTAAATGAATAATAAAAGATTGATTCTTTCCTTTGACAGTTTTGATCACTGTCACCTCTCTGAATTCCTCAAATCTCTTTGGCCTCCTCTCCTCCCTACAAGTCATGCATGACTTTTGTTTTATTTTGTGACCTTATGAGTTTAACCAGGACCATCTGTGTGACCATGGGTTTGGAACTGACAATCTCTGGAGCCTGATGGGCTCAAGGGTGGGGATGTCACTGAAAATGATGTCTTCCCCTCCCCCAGAAAGTGACAATAGCCAATAATTCAGACGGGAGTGGTATCAACCTGTGAGCCCCTCTTTAATCCACGAGTAACTATTGACAAGTCAAGTCTTTTTGCACGCCTAGTGATAACTTGTTGGTCATGACTGCAGGTTGGGACTGGAATGCCAAGGAGACAGCATTTTCAGTCTTTCTCCCAATCTTCCTGCTCTTAAAGTCTTCTGGGATGATTCCTGGGCCTCCAAGGCCGAGGTGGCAGGAGCGTTGATGATGCAGGGACTGCGGGAATCTGTTTGGCAGGTTTATTTTCATTAAGTTAAACACTAACTGCGATGGTCACCGTCGGCTGTTGGAAGGGTCTAGATTTTAGACTCTAGAAGCACCCAAGAGATGAGCCTCCAGGCACATCTGTGCGAAGGTTTCTAGATCAGTTAACTGAGGTGGGAAGACCCACCCTGACTGTGGGTGGCACCATTCTGTGGGGGTGGGTCTTAGACTGAATGTAGAGAGTGAGCTGATGGCCACTGTTCGTTATTCTTTGCTTCCTAACTGTGGACCCATGTGACCATTTCCTCGGGCTCCCATTACCATTGCTTTCCAGCCATGACGCCTGAACTCTTGAGCTGTGAGGAAGAGTAAATCTTTCTTTACTTTAGCTGCTTATTGGGTATTTTGTGGAAAAAGTAACTAATGCCTACATTCCCATCATGATGCTATCGGGAACCTGGCCAAAGCTGAACCACGCTGTTTGGACCTTTTAACCTTCCAGAAATGGACCAAACTTCTTTACGTTGGGATCATATTTAACATTTCAATTTTTAATATCTATTTGCTTATCATTTTTGGGTGGTTTACATGTGTGTGTGAAACACATGTGTGTATGGACACACTCCTGAATGAAGGTGCATATGGAAGCCGGAGGTTAGTGTCAAGTGTTTTACGTGCTCCTTATTTTCTCACCGCACCTTGTTTTATGAGGTCACTAATGGAGAGCCCACCATCCTGCCTACACTGGCTGGCTGCAAACCCCAGGGTCCATCATTTCATCTCCCCAGCACTGGGCTTACAGATGCGTGCTGATGTGTCTGGTTTTTATGTGGGTCCAGGGGATCTCGGCTCAGGACCTCACACTGTACAGTAAACTATTTTCTTATTGAACCACTCCTTACCCCTTCTCTTTTCTCTACAATGTGGGCAGCCTTAGGTATTTTGCTTGTGTAATGAAAAAAAGGTGAATTCACGAATCAAAAGGGCTCAGTGGCTAAGATCAGCTTCTGCTCGTTCAGAGGACCAGAGTTTATTTCCCAGCACTCACAATGGGTGGCTCACAACCACACGTAACTATTGATGCTCTCTTCTGGCCTCCATGGGCACCTTAATTAATACATACATGGGTAAAATCTGCATACAACACCCTGCCCCAAGATGAACTATAAATAAATTAATAAAAATCTTCACTAGACATTGTCACGATGTTTTTTGGATTTTCCAGGTCCCAGAACCAAGTAAATTTCAGTTCTTTACAAATGATACAGTCTCAGGTGTTTTGTTACAGCAAGAGAAATTTGTAAAAGAATAACCATAGAAGTTTAATTTATATTAATTCATATGTAAGCAATCTAAACATCCATCCACAGGTACTCAGATAAATTGTGGTCCAGTCACTCAGTGGAGAACGACACAGCAATACAAAGGGCAATGCTCAAAAACATGCCAAAGTGTCTAGAGACAATAGACTATGTGTCCTGTATGGTTCAGTGTATACATATAATAAACTCAGAGTATGTGGAGTGTGAGAGTGTGTGTTCATGGGGGTTTGTATGTGTGTAAGTGCTTGTTCCAGTTTATTCCTCTGCTGAGTGACAAGACACTGACCCCAACCAACTTGGATCAGGAAAGGGTTACCTCAGTTTGCAGGTCCCACCACTGAGAGAAGTCAGGGTAGGAGCACAAGGCAGAAACTGAAGCAGAGGCCCATGGAGGAGTGCTACTCACTGGCTTGCTCCCCAAGCCTTGCTTGGTCTGTTTTCTTATGGCTCCTGGGACTACTGGCCCAGGGTGGGTTAAATCCTCCCATGTCAATTGTCAATCAATAAAATATCCCACAGACATGCTCAGAGACCGGTATGATGGAGGTAACTCCTCAGTTGAGGTTCTCTCTCCCAGGAGACTCTAATTTGTGGTTACAGTGTACATGTGAGCTTATGTGTGTGGAGGTCAGAGGTCAACTTCAGATGCTATTCCTCAGAAGTCGTCTACTTTGGTGTTTGAGACATTGTCTCTTCCAGACTTGGAGCTCATTGGATAGGCTATGCTGGCTGACGAGCAAGCTCTAAGGATCCCCCTGTCTCCATCTCCTAGCTACAACTACTGCCCATTTGGGTCCTGATGCATCCTTTTTGAAAGAAGAAATTACTTTGACAAGATATTTTCTCTTTGTGTCCTAGTTAGGGTTTTACTGCTGTGAACAGACACCATGACCAAGGCAACTCTTATAAGGACAACATTTAATTGGGGTTGGCTTACAGGTTCAGAGGTTGTCCATTATCATCAAGGTGAGAATATGGCAGCATCCAGGCAGGTATGGTACAGGAGGAGCTGAGAGTTCTCCATCTTCAACTGAAGGCTGCTGGAATACTGACTTTCAGTCAGCTAGGGTGATTGTCTTAAAGCCCACACCCACGATGCCATGCTTACTCCAAAAGGGCCACACCTATTCAAACAGGGCAACACCTAATAGTGCCACTCCCTGGGCCGACACGTACAAACCATCATACTTTGTTTATTTGTTCCTTTGTGAGACCCTGAGATTATTCTTTTCCAACAATTTTGGGCATATTCTATATGTTCATATCCATTCGCAATAGTATCCTGATTCCTTCCACTGGGGAGGGTGCATTCCATCCCTGTTGTAGTCTTGTGCATATTGGGTGACTGACATTCAATAGGGTCAATAAAGATCCAAAGATAGAAAGTCTCTTGGCAACAAGGGATGGTCCAAGAAAATACTGATGTGATCAGTTACTTCTGTTCAAGACCTCCAGTCTGCTCAGAGACTCCCTATGTCTAGTGTTCACAGATCTATCTGATCTTGGCCCTGGCTGTGCTCAGGCTGGGTAAAATGGTGCCAAGGTCACCGTCTTCTTCCTCTGTTTCTTTGATTTGCTTTTTTGGGCCCACGTTCCTAGGCCACATGTATTGTCTTTTTCTAACCTGGCGCTTTTTAATTTTTTAATCTGTGAGAGGTGTGGATCTCACAGAGACTTGGCCCCTTGGGGGATAGGCTCATCTTACCCAAATCACCATAAGCTTATGCAGCTGTGAGAAAGCCATCATCCATGCTGGATGAAGACTTCCAGAGGGGACTGATTTGGGGTTATCTATCCATCTGTTAGTAACCTCTTATCTATGCTGGTGAGTAAGCCCAATAAACTCAATGGCTCCCCATAAGTAAGTTCAAAGAACTCATTGGTTCTCTAGGATGAATGTCAGTGAATAAAACCTTGATTTATCATTTGGACTTCGTAAGGAAAGGGTAGACGGGGCATTGCTTAGTTACTCCCCTCTCAAATTCTCACAACAGATGGTAAATTCATTAGTTACTATGTTTCATAATATAAAAAATAAACTAGAAGGCTTATCTGGGTTATTAAGGTCTGAGTAAGTTATTTTTTTTTAAAGGTTTATTTATTTATTATACAGTACACTGTAGCTGTTTTCAGACACACCAGAAGAGGGCATCAAATCCTATTACAGATGGTTGTGAGGCACCATGTGGTTGCTGGGATTTGAACTCAGGACCTTTGGAAGAGCAGTCAGTGCTCTTAACCACTGAGCCATCTCTCCAGCCCCTGAGTAAGTTATTTAAGGTACGTAAAAGATGAGACTTTGACGTGCTATGCATGATATTAAAGTTTCTAGGTTTAAGGTTCAGGACATTGATGTCAAAGTTCAACACATTGAACTTTGCTTAAATCAATGGAGTTAAAAGTTTTTGTCTTTTTCCTCAAGCTTTATCTAAGTGTTACATAATAATTAAAAGTACGAGACTGGTGTAACGGAACTACTGAGTGTTCAGTAACCATATTAGAAGGCTACACTGATCTGATTAGAAGGATTAAAAGGGAAACTATTGTTCCCCTTTCCCTCCAAAGTCATCTATGTCCCAGAGGTAGACTATCCCTCAAAATGTTCTATAACTCCTGTTCATGGAGGCCATGGAGACCCTACCAGTGACTCTAATCACTGTCCATTCTATAACGAGGAGGGTTGGCACAGAGAAAATGATGTTTCCAAGTGGTCAAGCAAGGCCTGTGACTTATCTTCACACAGATAGAACAGCTGAAAAGCCCAGAGTTCTTTCACGTCCCAGTGACTCCGAAGGACAAGGTCCTTAACTGACCATGACAGTTAAATAAAAGCAGTTCATTTTCTCCAATTATGTGGTCGTAAATGCCTGACAGAAAAGAACAACCAGAGACCGAAATGTCTGGTGTTTCTGTTATAGTCCAAGAGGTTGCACTCCCCAGGCACTAGGCATAAACACACGTGAGACGACTATATCAGTAATGGCTACCTTCTTCACAAGGAGAGCGCTGCCAAGAAATAAGAGACGTAGGACTCTGGCTCGATTCATCACTGCAGTGAGCACTTACCTGGAACCCAGACAGACAGGTCCACTGTTGTTTAACTTAAAAAACAAATGATGCTTAAATTTCTTCACTAGAAGCCATCCGAGTGGGATCTCAAACTATGATTCTAGCCGCTCCAGCCATGATCGAAAGCACTCTGGAGACCACCCTTGGAAGCCAAAGCGAAACCATATTGATCCCAGTAGCTGGAGGCTTTTGGGAGCCTATCAAACTATTCTGACGGACTTTGATTTGGACACTTAACAAGTATCTCTGTCCTGTCTCTCCTGTTCCCTGCCTCGGAGTTTTGATGCTAAGAACTTCTGCCTTCATTTCTCCTTCACTTCTCCGTCCAGGCACTAGGGAAAGGCCTCTTTTCCTCCCCACACCTTAGAGTTATACAAATGGAACCATCAACGCAGTCTGGGGTCGTTTAGATAGGCCCGCTGGAGGGATACTCTGGCTGACATGCCCAGTGATTCCTTCCAGCTGGAAAAAACCAGAGTGGCCATCGACCTGAGTCCACAATGGCAGTTAAGGTTGTTGGGGTGTATGATTTAAATATTGTATAGTGAAGAGACGAGAATTGTGGGAAACTTTTTATTATCAAAGGTAATCAATCAGCCTGATAGGGGTCCACATTTCCTGAACCTCCACCAATGGTATGAGATGTAGTCATCACATATATCAGAGATAAAAGACAGAGGCCATTTTGAGCAAGTACGCTGGTGCTAGCACAGTTTTGGTACTAGCACAGCCTTCCTGGAAAGTAAATTACAAAGTGTGTTCCTCTGTGGGATACAGAGGTCATTCTTTCCCAGAAGAGATCCAGATAAATGTTTTCAAACATTTATTGATTCTCTCCCTCTCCCTCTCCCTGTCCCTCTCCCTGTCCCTCTCCCTGTCCCTCTCTCCTTCTCTCCTCCCCCTCCCCCTCTCCCTCCCTCTCTCTCTCTCTCTCTCTCTCTCTCTCTCTCTCTCTCTCTCTCTCTCTCTCTTTCTCTCTCTCTCTCTCTCTCTCTGAAGATAGCTCCAAGTGAGTGGGGTAAGATGGGGGAATACAGGAAGATGGAGCAGCTCCTACACTGTGTCTAGGAAGGCAGGCAGGGGATCAGGTGATCAAGGTTTCAGAGCAGTGGTTTTTGAGACTGACAGATGAGACGGAAGGTTTAGGCTGTCTTGTGAGTTAGAGCTGGGGTCTCCAAAGCACGCACTGGTCAGGCTGAGCGGCTCTTATTAACTAACGGTGCCTCAGGAAAAATAGCCTTGGTAGTGGTCCTGGGGAGTAGGAGCCACACTTCTGCTTTACGCCGAGGCAATGGGCATGGTCAGCAACTGCTCCTCTTCTCGCAGATCCAGCCGTCCCTCTCATTGGCACATGGCGCATCATTCCACAGCCCCGAGTGCAGCATCATGACACAGTCCTCATGCCCTCCGGAATCGTTGGGCTCTCCAGAGTTCCAGTGGCTGTGGTGGTTCAGTGGGAGTGTTACTGGGACTGAGGACAGACCCAGGGTCAAACCTTCCTTTCCAAGGCTTGCTTGCTTGCTGCTTGGCTCTGCTGCAGACACTCTCAATGCCTAATTTGAGTTTATACCTGCACGGTACATTTGTAAGGTCCCAGAATTTAACCCTTGGTTAATTCCTAGGGTCTAGCATATCCATTCTTAAAAGGTTAGTTCAGGGGTTGAGGATACATCTCAGTGAAAAAGAGTGCTTGCTGTATAAACATAAAGACCCGAGTTCAAATCCCAAGTTGTCACCTAAAAAGCTGTATATGGTTGGACATGTGTTTGTAACCCAAGCAGGGAAGGGTTTGGAGACAGGACAGCCACTGAGGTTTCCTGGCTGTTAGTCAACCTAGATCCAGGTTCACTGAGAGAGCCTGTCTTTACTGGACTAAGGCAAGGAATAATAGCCTAGCCTACCCAGAGTTTCCCCCTAGCCATGAGCATGCATGGGTGTGCACAGTGACATATGCACTGTGCACAAGCCCATCAAAGCATCAACAATCCCCTCTCAGGAATTTAGTCTTTAGATACCCAAAAGCACTGTCCCTAGGGTCTAACTCAAACCCCTTTTCAAATTTCTCTTGGGGCCTTCTCCTTACCTGAAGGTGAGGGGAGCTCCGTCCACCCACTGGTAGCCTTGAATCTTGTTGAGGCGGCGATCTGCCCTCAGACCCAACCAATAGCCCCGGCCACGAGTATGCTGACTCAGGAAGCCCTGGAAGGGAGCGGACACGTCAGCCGGCCAAGTCGGCCAAACATCCTGACCACACCAGCTCAGGTAAACCCAGCGTCTCCTTTTCTAAGTCCCAACTGAGCACCTGCTCATTCAGGTCTCTGACAATCACCAGATGGGCACCTTGGCCTACACAGTAGCTTTGGGCTGTATCCCATATGGCCTGTGTCTCGGAGAAATAGTAGCAGGAACCTTGGAAGGGTAGCCATGATGGTGGGCACTGCTCACAGGAGCCTGTTGGGTGGGGAGGGTGAGAGAGAGGGGGGTGTGGATGGTGGAGCCATTGGAATGTGACAGAGGGTGTTGGATGTGTCTGGTGGTGGACAAGAGAAGCCTTGAGTGCCTCCCCCAGGCCCCCCCCCAGCTGAGTCCACCCCACCCCCCACCCCCGTCCCTAGTCTCTCTGGCTCACTGTTCTGACGCTTGGCAGTTTCCAGTGCCCGGAACAGCTCACTGCGGATGTTCTCACGGTCTCTGCTTGCTTTAGCCAAGTCCTGGGTCACTACAGGGTCAGCATAGTGGACATTTATAGTTGAAGTTAAAACTGGGACTTATGTATAGGTCAAAATAGATGTCAGTTCACGGTATCATGACCAAGAGTGACGTCAGTCTGAATGTGGTAGCCTCGGTTACTCCAGAAGGCTGAGGCAGAGGAGGATTGTAAGGTCAGAGCTAACTTGGACTACATGGAGAGAGTTTGAGATCATCCTTGACAACTTAGTGAGATCCTGTCTCAAAATAAAATGTAAAGCAAGTGCTGGTAATAAATTTGGGATTAGGGCACCTGCCTGGAATCCCACAGCAGGGGTCTTGGAGAGTAACTCAAAGGTACCCCTTAGAATCCTGCGCGGAGGGCTTGGGCATGACTCAGGTGTGGGAAGCCTACCTAGCATGTGAAGCCCTGGGTTCAGTCACCAGAGCCCCGAGGGTCCAGGACTGTACTACCGAGAGGCGTGTGGCTATGATTAGGGGTGAAGGTCAGGACCAGGGGTTGTGTTCGGCTCTCACCACGCTCTTGCAGATCTTTAAGGTTGCTCTCCTGCTCCATCACCTTAGCCTGTGTGTCCTTAAACTCCGCGAGTGTGGTTTGCAACTGCGCTTTCATCACGGAACCTATGTGGGGATGGGGCCACAGCCAGCCTCGCCCCCACTTGCCTCTCCCAACCCACCTGCCTCGTTTCCCAGCCCCTCAGCTTTCAAGCTTCCACCAAACCCGTGTTTCTTACAACAGTTCCTGCAGGCTCCGACATCATCCTTCAGGGAACTCAACATCACCTTCTGCTTTGAGGCTAGAATGACCCCACCACACACACACAAACTAGGTCAGAGGACACCCTTTTCTTTTCTTTCTTTTTTTTTTTTCTTTTCTTTTTTTCGGAGTTGGGGACCGAACACAGGGCCTTGTGCTTGCTAGGCAAGTGCTCTACCACTGAGCTAAATCCCCAACCCAGAGGACACCTTTTTCTAAACCGGGCAACCCTATTGCTGGAGGCTCAGCTATTCATTCCCCAGTCCCTCTTCCCTGGCAGTTCCTCCTCCCACCGCAAGGGTGCGCAGTGGCCCTGCTCTGAAGCTCTTCACGCACCATTTGTCCTCAGCAGGTCCTGGTGGTTGAGCAGCACCCTGAGCTGGCTGGAGGCTGCAGAGAGATGCAAGCAGGAATTGTGAAGCCTTCCCCTGCTCAGATGTGTGAGGATACGTGTGTTGTTACCCACGGAGGCATCGGCCAGGAATACAACACCCGGGTACGGACATGAGACATACATAATGCATACTAATGCTGTGACCCTTTAATATAGTTCATGCTGTGGAGATGACCTCCAACCATAAAATTAATTTCGTTGTTACTTCATAGCTTTAATTTTTCTGCTGTTTTGGATTTCCGTTCATAACATGTAGTTTATATCATGTAATCCATGTTTTCCGATGTCTTACGCAAACCCTGTGAAAGGGTCGTTCGATCCCCAAAGGGGTCGCGATGCTTGGGAACCATGGTTTACACTCATTGCCGTCCAGGACCCCATGTGGTGCATTGCCTAGGACACAAGTTTGGGCTTTACCTGTCAGGCAGCATAACTTGTTCCAGTAAAGGGATCACTCCGGGGGGTTGAAGCGATGGTTCAGAGTGGCTGTTGCAGAGAACCTAAGTTTGGTTTTTAATATCCGCACCCACATGCAATGGCTCACAACTGCCTCTAATTCCAGCTGTAGGGGATCTGATGCCATCTGTCCACTGTGGGCACTTGTACACCCGTGGTATAGCCTCAGACACATACATGTACACATAAAAATACATCACTCACCATTGGACAATAGGATGCTCAGAATGAGAGCCCACAGAACTGTGGCCACCAGGAAAGCCAGGACCAGGAAGAAAAGTCTTTCTTTGTAGCACTCCCAACGTCCCAGCTGCCCTAGTAGAACACAGATAAAGTCTGAATCCTTCCAGGACAGAGGGACAGACAGCTTAAGTACCCTCCTACCACCACATGACAGAGTTAGAATTATTATTATTTTTTTAATTTTTAATTTTTAAAATTTTTATTGGTTATTTTATTTGTTTGCATTTCAACAATCCCCCTTCCCAGTTCCCCTCCACAAACCCTATATCCCACCCCCTTCCTCCTGCTTCTATGAGGGTGCTTCCCTACAAACCTACCCACTCCTGCCTCAGTGCCCTAGACTTTCCCTATGCAGGGGCATTGAGCCTTCCCAGGTGGAGCAGAGACTGAGGAAAAGGCCATCCAGACACTGCCCCACCTGGGGATCCACCCATCTGCAGACACCAAACCCAGTCACTACTGCTGATGCCAAGAAGTGCTTGCTGACAGGAGCCTGATATAGCTGTCTCCTGAGAGGCTCTGCCAGAGTCTTACTGATACAGATGAGGATGCTTGCAGCTAACCATTGAATTGAGCACCAGGACCCCAGTGGAGGAGTTAGAGAAAGGACTGAAGGAGCTAAAGGGGTTTGCAACCCCATAGGAAGAACAATAGTATTAACCACCCAGATCTCCCCCGCCTCCTGCCCCCAGTCTCCAGAGCTCCCAGGGACTAAAGCATCAACCAAAGAGTACACATGACTCCACTGCTTATGTAGCAGTGTTAGAGTTCTTATACAATGCGACTGGAGTCTACACGTAACAAGGTGTGATACCTGCCCTGCAAACAGGTTTTCTGGGGAAGACTCTGGTGATGCCCTTTCTCAGTCCAGGATCCAGGACCCAGCCTGGGAAGTCCTCAAACCAGGATGTGATCTCCTTATGCCCATGGTGCAGGTACCACCATTCTGCAGTCCTGTCCACTCCTGTATGGCTCTGTCTCTTCTTCTCCCCCATACCCCTGCCCTCAACATTAGAACAGAAGAACCCATGGGGGAGGATGAGGTGATTTTTTTCTCCTACCTCTGGGGGCCTCTTCGATTACACTGCCCAACTTGCTGTACCCACCAGTGTTCATGATGGTGGTGGCATCTAGCCCCGGACAGAGATATAAATTTAAGTCTCCACCCTGGCCCCATCCTATCTCCCTCCCTCCCTTCCTTCCTTCCTTTTTATATCCGTGGCCTCAGTTCTTGTGTGTAGGAAGTGAGCTAATGGTCAGTCACAGTGTTGGCCAAGGCTGGGGCTGTGAGGGGCAGATCCAAGCTCTGTGGCTTGATCATTGTAGCTGTGTTTCCTGCTCAGAGGGTGTGAAGACCCATGTCTTGGCATCTGTGGAAGCATAGATCAGGAATACAACACCCGTGCATAGACAGGAGACATAATTAATTTATACACACAGTGCCAAGTAGATATGTGTTTGGTTTATACCAGTGGTTCTCTACCTTCTCTTTCTTTCTCTCACTCTCTCTCTGTGAGTGTGTGTGTGTGAGAGTGTGTGTGTGAGTGTGTGTGAGTGTGTGTGTGACTGTGTGAGAGTGTGTGTATGACTGTGTGAGTGTGTGTGTGTATGTGTGTGTGAGTGTGTGTGTGTGTGTGTGAGTGTGTGTGTGAGTGTGTGTGTGTGTGTGTGTGTGTGTGTGTGTGTGTGTGTGTGAGTGTGTGTGTGTGTGAGTGTGTGTGTGTGTGTGTGTGTGTGTGAGAGTGTGTGTGAGTGTGTGTGTGTGTGTGTGTGTGTGTGAGAGTGTGTGTGAGTGTGTGTGTGAGAGTGTGTGTGTATGTGTGTATGACTGAGTGAGGTGTGTTGAGTATGTGTGAGAGAGACGAGAGAGAGTGTGTGAGAGAGTGTGTGTGAGTGTGATATATATATATATATATATATATATATGTGAGAGAGAGAGAGAGAGAGAGAGAGAGTGTGAGAGAGTGTGGGTGTGTGTGTGTGTGTGTGTGTGAGTGTGTGTGAGAGTGTGTGTGTGTGTGAGTGTGTGGGTGTGTGTGTGTGTGTGTGTGTGTGTGGTGTGTGTGTGTGTGTGTGTGTGTGTGAGTGTGTGTGTGAGTGTGTGTGTGTGTGTGTGTGTGTGTGTGTGTGTGTGAGTGTGTGTGTGTGTGTGAGTGTGTGAGTGTGTGTGATTGTGGAGGCCAGAGGACAACTTGGGGTGTTGTTACCCAGGATTGCATTTATTTATTTAGCTATAGTGTGTGTTTAGGGTGCTTGCATAGGGTTAGAGATTCCTCTAATGTACATTGACCTGACAACCTGTGAGAGTTGGCTTTCTCTCTACACCATGTGGGTTCTGGGATCAAAGTCAAGTTGCCAAACTTTGCAGCAAACTCCATTATTCATTAAGCTGTCATGTTGGCCCTCATCCACCTTTTTTTTGAAACACGGTCTCTTAAAGGATATTTGATCACACTGTGAACTCAGAGATTGTGTTATTTACTAAAAAAAAAAAGCTGTTTCTAGTTGTGGTGTGGATCAGTCCTTAGCACACACCTCTAATCCCTCTGGCTTGAATGCAGACACACCCTTAGTAGACACCTTTAATCCCAAAAAGTGAAGCTAAAGTTTGTTTATAGAAGGAAGCACCCATGTTTGAAAGTGATGTCTAATTGAGTGGCAGAAAAAGTGACCAATTAGAGAAAGATCTGATAGAATAGGATACGCCCAACTCTCACAAGAGAGAGGAAAGGGAAGCTACTCAAGGGGTAGTGGAGACAGAGAGAGAGAGAGAGAGAGAGAGAGAGAGAGAGAGAGAGAGAGAGAGAGAGAGAGAGAGAGAGGAGGCAGTTTTATTGGGACAGGTTGTATAGGGACTTTTTTTTTTAACCCCATTTTGTCTCACCCAGAAACTAGGCCATAAACCATTTGCTCCAGCAGCAGACTCCAAGGTACAGGAACAAGACAATAAAATCCCTCACTCAGCTTAAAAGATAGCCAGCCACAGGAATGGGAGATATCTTTATCTTGGGATAGGATGTCTGTGCTCGGCAGCCCACCTTGTGTTAATCATTCAGGATGCAGGAATGCAGTCCACATGGGGCATCTTGGCACCTAGTGATGAGTTCTTAGATTACCGAACTCGAACAATAAAGTAAAACCCGGCCTTTGGAAGTGCTCTGCTTCTGCAGCTGACCTGTCTGCAAGAGGCTAGGTTTCTGCTTTATCACCTCACAGTAAAGCAGCAGGAGGCTCTAAGTCTCAGGAAAGCAGGGGAGGGAGGAGGCCTGTCTCTGCTGTCAGCACTTGTACACTCTCAGAAGGTGTGTTCACATGAAAGAAAACTCACTCCGAGTTGGCGTGTGAATTCAGGCTATAAATTGAACAGGAGGTTTTAACAGAGAATGCCTTCGTGCAATTCTCTGGCTTGACATTCACCACTTGCATTACAGGGTCATGGAAAGTTTACGACTATAACTAAGCCATCCTCGAAGTTTTATTTAGACACACTCAGTCAGTATCTTATTTCCCATTTTTGCACCTGGGGTCCTGTGGTGTATGTCTTCTTTATGTCCTTTCGGTTAATGGTTTCTGTAACCCCTTGGAATGTGCCCTAAATTTCAGAAGTCTCAAACAATTAAGCAGCTCTGCTATAAAAAGGGCTCAAATGTTTTTGTCAGGGTCCCATTGTAAAATGATGGTGACCCTTGCGTGCTGGCTGCTTGTGAAGAATAAACACTCTTTGTCTTTGCATCCTATCCCAGTCTTGGGTTTTCCTTCAGCCATTTTTGGACCCTTACAGTTGCAGAGAGCAAGCTAGCTATAGATGAAGAAGAAACAAACCAGAGACTAAGGAAAGCTAGAAGTTTAGTACAGATTCCCAGAGTTAGTTTGAGGCCAAGCAGAGCTATCCAGGAGAGGGTGAGAGAAGCCAGATTTAATCAGTCAGCTTGGAGAGGAGTTTGAGCTAGAACAGCTAAGTTGAACCAGTCAGCCAGAGCTCAGAAATTGAACCAGGAAAGGGCAAGCTTATTCGGCAGCTCGTCTCAGAGGTTGAAAACATTCTAGACCTAGATAAGATTGTACAGAGGCTGGAAGCTTCCCCAACTAGGCCCAGGTTAGCACACTGAGGCAGTAGGCCTCATAGATGGCAATTAATATAGAAGAATACAAGTTACATTTACAAGGATGCATGACATCAACCTTCCCCATGCACAGGTGTCATCACTGAGGATCAAATTTAGGTCCTCATGCTTGCAAGGCACACATTTTCCTGACTGAGCTGTGTCCCAAGCTCTGGTCTCTGTCTCTTATTGGCTTAGCTTTCTCCCAAGGGGGAAACACTGCATTAGCCAAGTGTCTCAGGACTCTGCTAGATCCTGAGAAAGCTCCTTAGGTGTGGCCTTGAAAGCCAGCTCAACCCCAAAGGTGTTGGTCAAACTTTGTACTTGACTTTACTGTGATTTTAGCTGACACTGGTCAGAAAGGAGCAGAAGTGGGTTCTCGTGCTGGGGATGATGGGAAATGGCCTTGGGTTGTTGTGTACTTCAAAAGTTTTCTCCTTTGTGAAAAAGGAAGAGCAGTGACAGGGCTTCCTCCAAAGGGTAATAAGCTGTAATAAGGAGCTAACGTTATGAGGCTGGGAGGCAGGTCAGGTTACAAAGTGCTGCTGTGAATACATGAGGGCCTGAATCTGATCTCTAGTCCTCATGGAAAAGCTGGGTGAGGTCGAATGTGTTTGTAACCCCAGCACTGGGGAAGTGGACATAGGGAAGTCCATGGAGCTTGCTGACCAACCAGGATAGATAGCCTGGGAGGTCCAGGTCTCTGTAAGAGTTGTTATCTCAGAAACAAGGTGGGGGTCAGTGAGATGGCTCATCTGGCAAAGGTACCTGCTTGCTAACATGTGTTTGAGTCTACATGGTAGAAGGAGAGAACCAACTTCTAAAAGTTTTCCTTGACATTCACATGTGTACTGTGGCCTGTGTGGGCACACATGCACGTGTAAACCTGTACACAAGTAAATAAATAAATATAATTGAAAATGAACACACATACACACACACACACACCACCACCACCACCACCACCACCACCACCACCACCACCACCACATACACACGAAAAACATGTGCAACTCCTCAGAAAGAACACCTCAGGTTGACTTCTGGCTGCCACATATATGTGCTGAAGTAGAAGGATTTAGGTAGAATTTAGAGATTAAGGGTCAGCCAGGATTATAATGCAATGAACCCAAGTCTCAAAACCAAAACCAAACCAAACTCCCAGAGCTCAATAAAACCCTCTTCAATAAACCATGAACAACCATGAAGCTGGAGTTGCAGCTAAGTTAGAATACTTGCCTACCGTGCACAGAGCCCTGGGTAGGACCCCCAAGGGGAATGAAGTGGGTGTGGTTTTGCACCTGTAATCGGAGCACAGGGAAGGCAAGTCAAAATGATCAGACGTGGAACTGATACCTTCTCACAGTTCCCTGCACCCGAATCCCGTGGGGAAGAGAGCTGACCACCCAGGAGTGCAGACATCCTGAGACCGCAGGACAGACTGCCACCTCTGCACACCTCTGCCCACATCCCTGGTCCAAGGGGAAACTGCACAGTGCCTCTGGACACAGGGATACAGGAACAGACAGCCGCTGGTACCCGTGGTTCTGGTCTGTGCCCAGGACCGAACTGAACCAGCTAAGCAGCTCCCTGCACCCAAATCCCATGGGGGAGAGAGCTGGATCCTCAGAAGTGTGGATACTGCTGAGAAGTCAGAGAACACTACCCTCTACCCACAGTCCAGACCCAAGAGGGAATCTCACAGTGCCAACTGTGCCTGCTGGGTGCAAGGACCTGGGAGCAATCAGGGGCAGGACCCTTTGATTCCTGCCCACACCGAGAGCTGGAAGACAGTCTCCAGGGGCACGGACACACCTGAAATCAGAGCACCTGTTCTCAGGAAAGGCTAGAAGAAAACAGGAAAACAGTTCTACAGGAGTGCTGACACAGAGGCCTACAGCAGGGTCAAGTCACTCTCAGAAACAGCAAGACAAGCAAACACAAGAGACAACCCAATGGCTAGAGGCAAGCACAGGAACCTAAGCAACAGACACCAAGACTACTTGGCATCATCAGAGCCCAGTTCTCCCACCAAAGAAAATACTGGATATCCAAACACACCAGAAAAGCAAGATTTAGATTTAAAATCACATGTTTTGATAATGATGGAGGACTTTTTTTTTTTTATCTTTATTAACTTGGGTATTTCTTATTTACATTTCCATTGTTATTCCCTTCCCGGTTTCAGGCCAACATCCCCCCAACCCCTCCCCCCCCTCCCTTCTCTATGGGTGTTCCCTCCCCATCCTACCCCATTACCACCCTCCCCAACAATCACTTTCACTGGGGTTTAGTCTTGGCAGGACCAAGGGCTCCCCCTTCCACAGGTGCTCTTACTAGGCTATTCATTGCTACCTATGCGGTTGGAGCCCAGGGTCAGTCCATGTATAGTCTTTGGGTAGTGGCTTAGTACCCGGAAGCTCTAGTTGGTTGGCATTGTTGTTCATATGGGGTCTCAAGCCCCTTCAAGCTCTTTCAGTTCTTTCTAAGATTCCTTCAACGGGGGTCCTGTTCTCAGTTCCATGGTTTAATGAGGGCATTCGCCTATGTATTTGCTGTATTCTGGCTGTGTCTCTCAGGAGAGATCTACATCTGGTTCCTGTCTGCCTGCACTTCTTTGCTTCATCCATCTTATCTAGTTTGGTGGCTGTATATATATGGGTCACATGTGGGGCAGACTCTGAATGGATGTTCCTTCTGCCTCTGTTCTAAACTTTGCCTTCCTATTCCCTCCTAAAGGTATTCTTGTTCTCTTTTTAAAGAAGGAGTGAAGCATTTGCATTTTGGTCATCCTTCTTGAGTTTCATGTGTTCTGTGCATCTAGGGTAATTCAAGCATTTGGGCTAATATCCACTTATCAATGAGTGCATACCATGTGTGTTTTTCTGTGATTGGGTTACCTCACTCAGGATGATATTTTCCAGTTCCATCCACTTGCCTATGAATTTCATAAAGTCATTGTTTTTGATAGCTGAGTAGTATTCCATTGTGTAGATGTACCACATTTTCTGTATCTATTCCTCTGTTGAAGGGTATCTGGGTTCTTTCCAGCTTCTGACTATTATAAATAAGGCTGCTATGAACATGTGTCTTTGTTATATGTTGGGGAACCCAAGAGAGATATAGCTGGGTCCTCAGGTAGTTCAATGTCTAATTTTCTGAGGAACCTCCAGACTGATTTCTAGAATGGTTGTACCAGTCTGCAATCCCACCAACAATGGAGGAGTGTTCCTCTTTCTCCACATCCTCCCCAGCATCTGCTGTCACCTGAGTTTTTGATCTTAGCCATTCTGACTGGTGTGAGATGGAATCTCAGGGTTGTTTTGATTTGCATTTCCCTTATGACTAAAGATGTTGAACATTTCTTTAGGTGTTTCTCAGCCATTTGGCATTCCTCAGCTGTGAATTCCTTGTTTAGCTCTGAACCCCATTTTTAATAGGGTTATTTGTCTCCCTGTGGTCTAACTTCGCGAGTTCTTTGTATATTTTGGATATAAACTCTCTATCAGTTGTAGGATTGGTAAAGATCTTTTCCCAATCTGTTGGTTGCCGTTTTGTCCTAACAACAGTGTCCTTTGCCTTACAGAAGCTTTGCAGTTTTATGAGATCTCATTTGTCGATTCTTGATCTTAGAGCATAAGCCATTGGTGTTTTGTTCAGGAAATTTTCTCCAGTGTCCATGTGTTTGAGATTCTTCCCCACTTTTTCTTCTATTAGTTTGAGTGTATCTGGTTTGATGTGGAGGTCCTTGATCCACTTGGACTTAAGCTTTACAGGATGATAAGCATGGATCAATCTGCATTCTTCTACATGCTGACCTCCAGTTGAACCAGCACCATTTGCTGAAAATGCAATCTTTTTTCCATTGGAAGGTTTTGGCTCCTTTGTTAAAAAACAAGTGACCATAGGTGTGTGGGTTCATTTCTGGGTCTTCAATTCTATTCCACTGGTCTATCTGTCTGTCTCTGTACCAATACCATGCAGTTTTTAAATGATGGAGGGCTTTAAGAAAGACATAAAGAACTCCCTTAAAGAAATGCAGGAAAAAACAAGTAAACAAGTAGAAGCCCTTAGAGAGGAAATACAAAAATCCCTGAAAGAATTACAGGAAAACACAACCAAACAGGTGAAGGAATTGAAAATGGAAATAGAAACAATAAAGAAAGCACAAAGGGAGACAACCCTGAATATAGAAAACTTAAGGAAGAGGCAAGGAGCCATAGATACAAGCATCACCAACAGAATACAAGAGATAGAAGAGAGACTCTCAGGGGCAGAAGATACCATAGAAAACATTGACACAACTGTCAAAGATAATGTAAAACACAAAAAGCTCCTAGACCAAAATATACAGGAAATCCAGGACACAATGAGAAGATCAAACCTAAGGATAATAGGTATAGTAGAAAATGAAGACTCCCAACTTAAAGGGCCAGTAAATATATTCAACAAAATTATAGAAGAAAACTTCCCTAACCTAAAGAAAGAGGTGCCCATAAACATACAAGAAGCCTACAGAACTCCAAATATATTGGACTAGAAGAGAAATTCCTCCTGTCACATAATAGTTAAAACAGCAAATACACAAAACAAAGAAAGAATATGAAAAGCAGTAAGGGAAAAAGGAAAAGTGACATATAAAGGCAGACCTATAAGAATTACACCAGACTTCTCACCAGAGACTATGAAAATCAGAAGATCCTGGACAGATGTCATACAGACCCAAAGAGAACACACATGTCAGCCCAAATTACTGTATCTAGCAAAACTTTCAATTAACATAGATGGAGAAACAAAGATATTCCATGCCAAAACCGAATATGCAATATCTTTCTACAAATCCAGCCCTACAAAGGATAATAGATGGAAAACTCCAACACAAGGAGAGAAACTACACCATATAGAAAGCAAGAATATAATTTCCTTGCAATGAAACAAAAAGAGAGAAAAGCAAACATAATTCTACCTCCAACAACAAAAATAACAGGAAGCGACAATCACTATTCCTTAATATCTCTCAACATCAATGGACTCAGTTCCCCAATACAAAGACGTAGACTAACAGAATAGATATATAAAGAGGACCCAGCATTTTGCTGCATGTAGGAATGTCCTCAGGGACAAAGACAGACACTACCTCAGAGTAAATGGCTGGAGATCAACTCTCCAAGCAAATGGTCTGAAGAAACAAGCTGGAGTTGCCATTCTAATATCAAATAAAATTGATTTTCAACCAAAAGTTATTTAAAAAGATAAGAAAGGACACTTCATATTCATCAAAGGAAAAATCCACAAGATGAACTCTCAATCCTAAATATCTATGCTCCAAATGCAAGGGCACCTACATTCATAAAAGAAACCTTACTAAAGCTCAAAGCACATATTGTACGTCACACGATAATAGTAGGAGATTTCAACACCCCACTCTCATCACTGGACAGATCATGGAAACAGAAATTAAACAGAGACATAGAGAAACTAACAGAAGTTATGAACCAAATGGATTTAACAGATATTTATAGAATATTCTGTCCTAAAACAAAAGGATATACCTTTTTCTCAGCACCTTATGGAACTTTCTCCAAAATCGACCATATAATTGGTCACAAAACAGGCCTCAACAGATACAGGAAAATAGAAATAATCCCACGCATTCTATCAGATCACCACACACTAAGACCAGACTAAGACTGGTCTTCAATAACAACAATAATGACAGAAAGCCCACATATACATGGAAGTTGAACAATGCTCTACTCAATGACAACTTTGTCAAGGAAGACATAAAGAAAGAAATTAAAGACTTAGAATTTAATGAAAATGAAGAAACAACATTCTCAAACTTATGGGACACAATAAAGCAGTACTAAGAGGAAAATTCAAAGCTCTGAGTGCCTGAAAAAAGGAACAGGAGAGAGCATATGTCAGCAGCTTGACAGCACACCTAAAAACTCTAGAACAAAAAGAAATAAATAAACCCAAGAAGAGTAGAAGGCAGGAAATAATCAAACTCAAAGCTGAAATCAACCAAGTAGAAAAGAAAAGGACCATACAAAGAATCAACAAAACCAGGAGCTGATTCTTTGAGGAAATCAACAAGATAGATAAACCCTTAGTCTGACTAACCAGAGAACACAGAGAGTATGTCCAAACTAACAAAATCAGAACTGAAAAGGAAGGCATAACAACAGAATCTGAAGAAATTAAAAACAATCAGATCCTACTACAAAAGCCTATATTCAACAAAACTTGAAAATCTGCAGGAAATGGACAATTTTCTCGACAGATACCAGGTACCAAAGTTAAATCAGGAACAAATAAACCATCTAAACAACCCCATAACTCCTAAAGAAATAGAAGCAGTTATTAAAGGTCTCCCAACCAAAAGAGCCCAGGTCCAGATGATTTCAGTGCAGAATTCTATCAGATCTTCATAGAAGACCTCATACCAATACTGTCCAAACTATTCCACAAAATAGAAACAGAGTGCTACCAAATTCCTTCTATGACGCCACAATTACTCTTATACCAAAACCACACAAAGACCCAACAAAGAAAGAGAACTTCAGACCAATTTCCCTTATGAATATTGACGCAAAAATACTCAATAAAATTCTTGCAAACCGAATCCAAGAACACATCAAAATGATCATCCATCATGACCAAGTAGGCTTCATCCCAGGGATGCAGGGATGGTTCAATATTCAAAAATCCATCAATGTAATCCACCATATAAACAAACTCAAAGATAAGAACCACATGGTCATTTCATTAGATGCTGAGAAAACATTTGACAAAATTCAACACCCCTTCACGATAAAAGTCCTGGAAAGAATAGGAATTAAAGGCCCATACCTAAACATAGTAAAAGCCATATACAGCAAACAGTAGCTAACATTAAACTAAATGGAGAGAAACTTGAAGCAATCCCACTAAAATCAGGGACCAGACAAGTCTGCCCACTCTCTCCCTACTTATTCAATATAGTTCTTGAATTCCTAGCCAGAGCAATCAGACAGTGAAACGAGGTCAAAGACATACAAATTAGAAGGGAAGAAATCAATATTTGCAGATGATATGATATTATACTTAAGCGACCCCAAAAGTTCCACCAGAGAACTATGTAACCTGATAAACAACTTCAGCAAAGTGGCTGGTATAAAATTAACTCAACTAAATCAGTAGCCTTCCTTTCCTCAAAGGATAAACAGGCTGAGAAAGAAATTAAGGACATGACAACCTTCACAATAGTCCCAAATAACATAAAGTCATCTTTGTGTGACTTTAACCAAGCAAGTGAAAGATCTGTATGACAAGAACTTCAAATCTCTGAAGAAAGAAACTGAGGAAGATCTCAGAAGATGGAAAGATCTCCCATGCTCATGGGTTGGCAGGATTAATATAGTAAAGATGGCCATTTTGCCAAAAGCAATCTACAGATTCAATGCAATCCCCATCAAAATTCCTACTCAATTCTTTATAGAGATAGAAAGAGCAATTTGCAAATTCATTTGGATTATTGGGGGGGGCAGTAAGGGGATGTATGGGGCAGGGGGAGTGGAAGGAATGGGGGCCTATGGACAGGAAACCGGGAAGGGGAATAACATTTAAAATGTAAGTTAAGAAAGATATCTAATAAAATATTTAAAAAAATGATCAGAAAAAAAAATGATCAGACGTTCAGGTTGATTCTGGGTACCCAGTAAGTTTGAGGCCAGCCTGGGCTACCTGAGTCCTGGCACAAAAAACCAACTCAAACCCAAAGCCCAAGTCAACAGTAAACTTCTCCAACCGCTAAATGCAATGCGTTCTTTAAACTAATATTGGGTATCTGATGTTCGACAGAAGTTTCTCTGGTAATTGGGTTGAACCAATGAACAAATTCCTTCTTCCTGGGTGATAATATTTCACAGGCTGGTCAGGGGAGACAGACACTGTGTTAGATTTATCATAGGTGGGAAAGGGGCCAATGGGGCCACAAGCTTCTACCAGGAACTGTTGGAAGTTGAGAGTCGCTTGGAGGGGAGCATTATTTTCTTGAGTGCTACAGCCACTGGGTGCTTACCCTGCTCCTGTAAATAAACAATGTCCTGCCTGGGCCCACGGAAGCAACCCTAGCTAAACTCAGTGGGCCACACTCTACAGGAAGACCTAGCCATGGGAGGGGAACTCATCCCTGAGAAGGCTTTCAGTGGGAGAGGGAGGGGGATGGAGGGATGAAGATGACCAAATGGGATTATGTAAATACACTTTCAACTTTCAAACAAAAAACCCTTTTAAACAATAAAAAAATTATAAAAAGCATGTTAGACTGCTCAGTGGTTAAAAGTGTGTTCTTTTTGCAGAAGATCCCACTTCAGTCCCAGCACCCAAGTTAGGTGGCTCACGACTACCTGTAACTCCAGAGATCTAATGTCTCTACCCTCAAACGCACATACCCTCCCCCATATACACCTCCGTATACACCCCCATATACATGGTTGAAAATTAATAAACATAACCATGAAATTTAAAAGAAAAACCTTTATCAAAATAGCTAAGCTATAAGACCAACATCCGTGTCCAGCAACAAAGGAGTGGATGGAGAAACACTGTTTATAAAGTCATAAAGGATAAATTAATGTCATTTACAGGAAAATGGGTGCAAGTGAATTAAGTCAGCTTCAGGAAGACAAATATTGAATGTTTTCGTGGGTTCTAGATTTTATGGTTATGTAAAAACCACGAATGTATACATAACAAGAAAGTAGAAGTGAAACTCTGCAGGGTAAAGAAAGGGACTAAGAGCAGGGGGAGTGGTGGGAATGGGGAGGCAAGGGATGTGTTCAATGCACGCTATGTACCTGCCTAAAATTGTGCTTATGTAACGCATCACCTGTGTAACAAACACATACAATGGAAATCTAAAATGAAAAACAAAACAAAATACCTCAGAGCTGGGAGTGGTGGTGAACTTCTGGAATCCCATGGTTGAGAGACTGTGTCGAGAGGGTCGTGAGTTCAAGCCTGGCCTGGCCCACATTATGGATTTCTAGGACAGTCTAAACTGCGTACTGTAGGATGATGTCATTATGCAGGTGAAAGCAGACAAGATAAAATGAGGCCTATCATTGGACAAGAAGGGAGGGAGGTGGGAACACCCTCCCACCTTTTGAAAGGGTGGGAGGAGAGAGAGAGAGAGAGAGACTGAGCAAGGAGAAGGAGCAGGGAGAACATGGTGACAGATGTTAAGATTCTTCTCTGTGCATAGATACAGGTTGTTAGGACTATTTTTAGGGATGGGTATGTATGGGATTTTGTGTGGTCTAGATGAGCAAATTATATCTTATCAATTGGATCAGAGGTTATTGTGTGGTGTGTTCTTTCATGTGGTGACTTAGTTGAGTTCAAGAGAGTGTGTGGTGGCAGGACGCACTGGGCTCTCCACAGAATTGAGATGTGTGCGCCTGGCGTGGTAACGACCCACCAAGGAAAGTGAGTGAACGCATTGCGGACCGCCCAGGTCAGAGGGAGCCCGGGAGAGAAATCGCAGAGCAGTGCACTCGGGAACCGGTCTCGACACACGTTTTTTATTTTTACCGCAACAGCACACAATGAGAGTGTTTTCTCAATCAGTAAACACAGCAAAGAAAACCAGCATGAAAGGAAAAGGGAAGTTACTGAGGTGGGAAAGAGAAGGGGGAATAGTGAAAGAAGATGGTGCTATCAAAGGCACTTGCTATGAAGCCTGATGATCTGAGTTTGATCCTTGGAACCCACCCACCGTCCCAGGAGTCCTCTGACTCATGCGTGTGTTTGGCAGCCACCTACTCGAACAGCTGGACACACTCACACAAATACACTATAAAAAGCAAAAGATGTAGCATCTTGCTCGTGATCCTAGTGCTGAGGGCTGGTGGACCCCAGGGGCTTGTTCTAAGCCAATGAGAGACTCCGTGGCAAAGAGTAAATATCTCTATCCAGTACGCCAAACCCACTTACAAAACTCAAAAGAAACAAGCACACAACAACAACAACAACAACAGCAACAACAACAACAAAAACATAATCGAGGAGCTCTTAGGCGTTGTGGGGCGGGTGTTTGGAAACCTGCCATTGCTGCTTACATACATCGACATAACACCAAGCTGCCTTCTGAATATCTATGTTAGCACCCACAGATAAAGGCTTTAATCAGAGAAACCTCTCTTGGCAGATACAGAGGTGAGTGCAGACATCTGTGGTGAAAGACTCTGAAAATAAAGGGCAGTTGAGATCTCAACGCAGGGAGGACGTTTTTGTACACTGTGTAATGTTTACCCTTGTGTTATTCAAATGCGGATTTCTCTTTTCTATTACGGAAAAAGTGTGTATTTATTCTGTCCTTTTGATGATGTTATAGTGTTTATTATTCACTTTACATCCCTATCCCTGCCTCATCCCTCCTCACACAATACCTTCCCTCCTCCCCCTTCTCCTTCTCTGAGAGTGTGAAGTCCCCCTCCCCCTCCTTGGAATCCTACAACTCTGGCTCATCAAATCTCTGCAGGGCTAGGTACATAGGCTGACTTCTCTGCCGTTATGTCTTGTTTCAATCTCGAAACGACATTGCAATGCTTATACCAAGGATCTCCTGCCTTGAGTTTATGTAATCCAATGCTAAGAATTGTTTACACAAATGTGGTTTCAAGATGGAACAAGGCTTGAGGGCAGAGAAACCAGCATTTGAATAACAGAAGGGTAAACTTTGCACACAGTAGAAAAACATTATGCCTACAGCTCTATCTTAAAGAGGACGTCCCTTCCTTAGGGCTGAGGAAACGTGGAAAAGGGGCAAGAAGAGCGTGCAAGCAGAAGGGCCACTGTTTAGAGGCTCTAGCAGGGGAGCGTGGCTTCCTGCACACCCTTGACTTAAGATGAGTCTGTGTCTACAGGAAAGAGTTTCCTCCTCTGCTGAGCGTGCAGGGTTGGGGAGGATGCCTGTGGAGCGGTGAGGGAGGAAGCAGACGTGAACTCACAGGAGCTGTAGTTCCTGATTTTGACAATTATTGGCCCCAGTTTTAGACAAATGGTGTCCTATCCAGGAAGCTGCCTATCATACATGGTGCCACATGTGTTTTCTTGTATCAGTTTTGGTGTTTTATGTTTACATCTTTGAACCATTTGGAGGTAGTTTTTAACACAAGGAGATGAGTATGGATGTGACTTTGTCGTTCTGTGTGCATGTGGGTATCCCGTTTCCCCCCCGGATCATTTATTGAGGATGCTTTCTTTTCTCTAGCTTGTTTTTTGTCATCTTTGTTAACTATTAAGCAGGTGGAGTTACAAGTGTCCGTGCTTGGGTCTTGGATTTTTGGTTCACTGGTCCACATGTCTCTTTCTATGCCGGTGCCATATTTGTTTTTCTTCACCGTATTTTAAGGTCTGGAATGGTAATCCCTCCAGCATGGTTCCTCTTGCTCATGATTGTTTTGGCTATCTAGGGGTCTTTGTGGTTCCATATAATTTTTAGACTTGTTTTTCTTCTGTTTCTGTGAAGAATGAGGTGAGAATTTTGATTGGAATTTCATCGAATCCATAAGAAGCTTTTGGTAAAAACATCATTTTCACAATTTTAAACATGAAATATTTTTATTTCAGAATAAAATGAAAAAAAAAGACTACCATAAACATGGGATGCCTTTCCATTTTCCAATGTCTTTCTCTCTTTTTAATTATTATTAATATTTTTATTTACATTGCAGCCATTTCCCTCCTCCAGGTCCCCCCTCCCACAGTTCCTCATCCCATTCCCCTCCCCTTGCCTCCGAGGAGGTTGCCCCCTCCCACCCCCCGTGCATCCCCCTTCCCTGGGGCCTCAGGGAGCCTTGGGCTAGCCCATGTATGCTGCCTGACTGGTGGCTCAGTCTCTCGGAGCTCCTAGGGGTCTGGGTTAGTTGAGACAGCTGATCTTATGGTGTCACCCTGCCCTTCCGCTCCTGTGTCTTTATCTCTTTCTCCACAGGTTTAATGGTTTCGATGTAAAGGGTTCTTCAGGGGGGTTGGGGATTTAGCTCAGTGGTAGAGCCCTTGCCTAGGAAGCGCAAGGCCCTGGGTTCGGCCCCAAGCTCCGAAAAAAAAAAAAAAAAAAAATCAAGAAAAAAAGGGTTCTTCAGTCCTTAGTTAGGTCCACTCCTAGACATTTTCTTTTCTTTAAGGTTATTATGAATGGGTATATGTCCATGATCTCCTTCTATATGTATTTGTTGATAACGTTATTGATTTGTGTAAGCTGATTCTGTATCTTGCCACGCTGTTGAATTTGTTGACCATTTTTTAGAATTTTGAGATCTCTAATGTGTAGTATCACATCAAATAGGGTGAGTTTGACTTCTTTCTCTGTTTGCATCCCTTTAATTTCCTTACTGCTGTAGATAGTACTTTGAGAACAATATTGAAAAGGAGTGGGAGAAGTGAATGTCCCTATTTTTTTCCTGATTTCAGTGAGATCTCTGGCCTTCAATTTATGTAGGGAGCTCCAGGCTTTCAGATTTCATAAGTCAGCACCCAGGATGAGATGATCTTCTGTTACGGTTTGCCCTGGAGTTATCTGTACTTTGATGCTAATTCCACTGCCCCAAGGACAGCTGCCTAGTGTTGTACTCAGGACTCAGGTGACTTCACCAGAACCACCTCTCCATTGAATTTGTAAAGTACAGGTGAGGGGCAGGTACAGCATAGAAGGAGGCCTGTCATTGGAGGAGAAGGAAGGATGGGCCGGAGAGAAGTTTGAAGGAAGAGGAGGAGACTAGAACAGAGACAGGAGAGACGGAGAGAGGGGAAGAGGGGAGAAGCCATGGCAGGACAAGATGGCAGGTGATGTTAAGATTCTGCTCTGTGTATTTACAGGTTGTTATTAATGTTCTCAAGGGATGGATGGTACCGGGCTTTGTATGTTTAAGTGGGCAATTATATCTTACCAATTGGATCTAAGATTATTGTGTTGTGTGTTCTTTTATGTGAGGGTTTGAGTGTAGGAAAGTGTGCGGCTGGGCTGTGTTTCCGCCAAGATATCTAGCAGATATCTTGGGGCACCGAGGTGTGGACCTAGCGGGGTAAAAGACCATCATTTTTTTTTTTTTATATTTTTACAACAACAATCTTCAGTTATTCAGTTGCATTTAAATTGTACATGCTCCTGTGAGAAACTCCTCACATACATTCCTGTGAATTTCCTCAATAAACTCATCGGTTTATCATGTAGGACATTGGTGGTGGTATCTTTACTTTGGTTTGTTGGCTCTCTATCCATGTGAGCAGATTCTTGTTCATATCTCTTCAGGAATAGTGTCATAGGAACCTTGCACGTGCACGCGCGCGCGTGCACACACACAGAACTTTATATATCTCTATATAACCTAAGCTCTACAAACAGAGATTACTACAGAAGAAATTTAGTATTTGTCTCTGTTTTATAGTATATTTTGCTTAACATGACAATTTTCAGTACAGCTATTTACAGCAGATAACACAATTTCACTCTTCTTTGTGGATGAACAAGATTCCATTGTAAACATGTTGCATTTTCTGTAGGTAAATATAAACATTTTCATTCATTTTTCTGTTGATGGACTTGCTAATTCTTTATCCTAGCCATCGTGAATTGTAGAGCAATAAACTGGATGTTCTTTGGTGTTTTGCATCTGTAGCAGGGTGAGGGTTGACACAGCTGGGGCACAAGGCAGTCTTAGTGGTTTTGGTTTTGTGAGGGGTGAGCTGAGCTCTAAGCACACGAAATTCATTTCTCTCTGCTCTTACCCATGATGCAATGTGTTCAGATGCTTTAACATCCCTCCATCTTGACTTCCTTGCTATGAAATACTTCATAGCCTGGCACACAATTCTTTCATTAAAAAAAAAAAATGTCATGTTGTGTTAGGCAAACTAAGCCAGAAGGACAAACATCACGTGGTTTTTATCTTTTGCAGAGTCTGGACTTAGGAAAAAAAAAGCTGACGTGAAAGTAGAACTGGACTACACAGAAGGAGGAAGGGGTCTACACGATGTTCGTGTGGCTTGGGGAAGACTTCATTGCCACATCTAAAACTGACAATCACTTGCTTTCTGGAATCTGCAAAAGTACTTATGCAAAATTAGAAAACCTACAGAGATGAGCAGAAAAGCAGGCCAAGGGAATGAAGTAGCAAAACCTAGAAGGGAGACCCCAGGTTTGTGATCCCAGCACTCAGGGCTCATACAAAAGAATTGCAAGTTCAAGGCCAGTGTGGACCACACAAGATCCGGTTCATAAAGAACAAAGCCAAAATAGAATATTGGACATGCACTTAAGGAAAGCTTAAATTCATTAGGATTTGAAGCACAAGTGATGATATATTGGTCACTTTATTCTAAATAAAATAGCAAGCAGTGAACAAGGTGGGTAGATGGAGGGGAGATGGCTCAGTGGTTAAGAGTACTTGGCTTTTGTCAAAGGCTAGAATTCATTTCTCAGCTTCCATATCAGTTGGCTCCTAGTCTCTTGTGACTTCAGCTTCTGGAGATCCAAAGACCTCTTCTAGCCTCCCCAGATACTTGAATTCACACGCACATGTACACGCTTATATATACATATTTACGAAGTATTTAAAAAGAGGATAACTTTTTATTTGTATGTAGCCCACTGGCTTTGTATCAGTGACCCTTCTCTGTCAACCTTCTGACTTGTAGGATTACAGGTGTGCACCACTGCACCTAGGTGAAAGGGTGGGCAGTTGTTAGAGCCGGTGAGGACGTGGAGACAAGAGAATCATTGGTCACTGCTGACTGCAGTATAAATTCAGTCATTTGGGAAAGCAATTTGGAAGGTGAAAGTGTGTAGTAAAATTGCAGCAACATATTTCTGTGATAAATTTGTGCATGTGTATATGCGTGTGCATGCATGTATGTATGAATGTGTGTATGTATGTATGTATATGATGTGTATGATATGCATGTGCATGTGTATGTATGTATATGATGTGTATGATATGCGTGTGCATGTGTATGTATGTATGTATATGATGTGTATGATATGCATGTGTATGTATGTATGTATGTATATGATGTGTATGATATGCGTGTGCATGTGTATAGTGTAATATATATGTGTGCATGCATATGGTGGGTGTGTGTGTGTGTGGGCCAGAGGTTAGGTCACATGTTCTCCTCTAGCACTCTCCACATTATTTTTATATTCTCTGTATGTAGACACATGTGGAGGTCAGAAGACAACTCTGTGGGTTGGTGTCTCTTTGTCAAGGCTCTCATGAAATAAATTCTGGCCACCAGGCTTGCAAGGGGAGCATTTTTACCCATCAAACCACTCTGCCAGTCTGACTATACCTTATTTTTTTTCAAAAAAGGGATCTCTCATTGAACCTAGAACTAATGGTTCCAGCAGACTGGCTGGACGGTGAGTTCCAGGGATCCTCCTGTTTTCACCCATGGCTGGGGTTATAAATGCTTGCTGCCGAGCCACGCCTTTTTATGTAGGCGTCTAAATTAGGCCCTCGTGCTGGTGAATCAAGTTCTTTACTAATGGACCCATCTCCCTAGCCTTTGATATTTAGAAAATATATATTCTTAAAGTGAGGTTGTTCCAAGGAAATGCTTACTTCCCAGGAGGCTCATTTGGAGTTGTTTATGGCATCAGAGTTGGGGGTAATCCTCTAGTTTCCCCCGCCCATGAGTAGTGAAGGAATCCATAGGCTTGATGAGGACATACAACAAACCAGTCAGACCTTAGTCATACAGGTGTAATAGTTTCAGATCTCAAAGAGCTAATGTTGGGAGAAATAGAAATTACTCTAGTTAAAAAACCATCAGGGTTAAAGGGAAATGTGAGGGTTAAAATGATGAGGTTGAAGGCACAGGAAAAGATAAACAAAAGGGCTTGCAGGTGGTGGGAGATCGCCCACCCAATTAAGTAATGGGAAGGACCAGGATCTGGGGGAAAAGCCCACCTGGGCTCCAGTAAGTGCCTTTAGGAGCTGTTTCTAAAGGAGCAGATACATCCTGTTCACCAAGGCACACATACAAGGCACCATCGCCCTTTCTCAATTCTACTCATACTTCTAACTTCAATATGAATCGTTCAACTGCATTTAATTGTACCAGGCTGAATTGTAGGGAAAGATGGCTTCAAGAAAGCCTCACCTGCTCCAGGAAGGAGACATTCACAGACCCTCCCCATGACCAAGGAGGGAAGGGAAAATGGAAGAATAAGACATTTAAGTCCCAGAGGCTGGCAGCCCTCACCAGGGACCACTTAGCCGGGTGAGAGCCAGTCCCTGTGGAAAGCCGACTTAGCTTTCCTTTCCGTGTCTCCTTAAGACAAATCTTGATTTCTCTCTCAGTCTACGTGTGCCCCAGTGTGAATTCTTTCTGTTCAGGGGCTGAAGGTGCAAAATTGCTGCTGCAGTTTGGATGGGGAACTTCAGGAGGCCTCTCCCACCTGTAACAGAAATAACTGGTGATGTAATTACACTTGGCACACACACACACACACACACACACACACACACACACACCCCACACCACACAGTTATGTGTAAACTTTAAGCACCTGCATCAAACACATCAACATGGACCTTTAGGATAAAGAGTTAACCCCCGTGGGTTATCAATGCTTAGAGGAGTGGTGTTAGGGCAAGGTTGTTTTTTTTTCCAAGAAAACAGGGAGGCCCTACTTTTCTTCTCAGAAGGCTTCTTGTTGAGAATGGCACTTCTCTTTCCTTCATTATCAGGAAATGAGGGGCGGGGCATGACAGGATCACAGCTTCCAGGCAGGGAACACCCCAAGTAGTTCTGAAGAGGAAGGAGAAGGAGAAGGAGAAGGAGGAGGAGGAGGAGCAGGAGGAGGAGGAGGAGAAGGAGAAGGAGAAGGAGAAAGAGAAGAAGGAGAAGGAGGAGGAGTGTCGCGCCCAACCTCGACCGGCAAGGAAGACACGACCAGCAAGATCTTCTTCAAGCAGTTTTACTCAGGAACCTTAATACAATCTTCTGACCCCAGGAAATCCCTGCACCACACTTAAATAGCTAGCACTAGCCAATCCCAGCAAGCCATGTGGGATAGGTTGTACTTTGTGGAAACGACCAGGCCAAGCAGGAACAGCCAAATAAGGACTTGTTTTTCTCAAGGACTTGTTTTTCTCAATGAGCAGATGGCAGGAACCGGACTTGTTTTTCTTAATGAAGTGAAGGCGGAATTCAGCGCCCTCCCCAGGCCCGGGACCTGCAGCCCTCTACAGTTCCCCTTTTTGTTTTATTGGCACCCAGACGACACTGGCATATACTGAGCGCGGTGACCCCCCCCTGTCTTAGGATCGCCCTTTGTGTACCCATCGTGGGGATTACCTTGTACGCCCTCAAGGCTCCATGTCTTAGGTGAGAAGGGAAGTTGCCCGTCACTGAGTAGGGTCCTCGATATGCTCAGGGACGATGGAATATGCCAGGGAAACAGGGGCCCAGTAGAGTAAGGGGTGGCTATATATCTTATATGACTGTTAGCAACGCCTGGGGGACTGTCCTGCCTCAATGACTGCAAATGCCTGCACCACCATGGCCGCATGCACGCCTCTGTACGAACCTCATCCTGCACAAACACCACAGGCTCACTAGGGTGACCAGCAGCAAGAGTCCAGCTAGGGCTCCCATACCGCCCTCCCTAGATGATTCACAGCAGCAGCAATCCAAGATGACAATCCGAAGCCAGTCCAGCATCCGCACGCGTGGAATTCACGGTCACGATGGAGTAGCTGATGCTTTAAAAATCGAATTCTCCAGTCCAATTACCCAAAAGATAACTTAACAACTGCTTAGACAAATTAAAGGAGTGGGCTTAACGGTCATGACGTATCAGCATGGGTCTCGGGAACACCGATAGTATCCCCCACCAGGGCTCCGTTTGGACTAGCACTTGGGTCACCCCGAGAGAAGTGTCAGCAACAGCAGGATCTTCATTCTTGTTGCACCTCCTGGTCAATCTTTCAGGGACCCACAACGGATCTTGCCGGTCCTGAGGAAACACACAAACAGACCCTCTCGCCCACGCCAGAACGGGATCTGGCCCATGCCATAAGCCAGTGATCACATCTTTCCATTTCACATAGCCTTTCAACGTGCCTGCCCGACGTTGATGTCGGTCAGCGGCAGAAAGTCCCTCATTATTTATTTGTAAATTTTTTAAAATTTTTCACTTTTTTAAATTAAAATTTTTTTTTTTTTTTTTTTTTTACAAATACTGGATCTGTTGGTACCTTAAAACAGCCCAAGGGCAGCTGCTAAGAGCGAGCAATCAAGATAAGCATTCATCCCCAAGAGCCTTGCCACTATTAAGGACCTTAACAGGGGTTACACACATAAAATGATAAAAGTCAGAACAAGATATAACATGGGTTTCCCAGAGGAAGTCCAATTGAGAACAGTTTGTTGGTTGAGATGAAGAATAACCGACTGAATCTGAATATTAATGCTATTCTGCACAGCCAATGACGTGGCGACTTCTCCAGACTGTATCCATAGTCCCACAGTCCCAACGACAACTGTCGATTGAGATATGGCCACACTGGCCTCTGTAGCAGCAGTGGCTGAAATGGCGATGGCAGCAATGACTCGCAGTAATACCAAAATCTCTCTTATGCCTGTAGAGTACCACTGGGAATCAACCTTTATCCAGAGGTATGGGGATCACACCAGGAACTCGAACAATCCATGCAGAATCTCCCTGTTCCCAGCAACTGGTCGGTAGGATAGGACCTGGAAGAACAATTGAGAATCTCCTCCCTTGACACTGTCCTAGCCCCATTCAGCACCAAAGGAAAAGGGGTGCCAACCCAAATGGCACAGATTTTAGAAAATTTTTTCTCTCTGCTTAGTTGACCAATGTCTCAACTATTGAAAAGAAATACTGAATCTTTTCTGAGCAGCAGCTACTCCCAAAACTTATAGCACGTTGTAAGCTTGTAGTAAAATTAAAATGTCTATATAATGAACAGTACACTGAAAAATTCAAAGTCTTCTTGTATTGAAGCAGTGACAAAGAAAATTTTTACATAGTGTGTAGGGCCAAAAGTGATTCAAGGCAAAACTTTCCAATGGTATCACTTTCACGGGCTCTCCAAAATTACAAGCAAACTCACTAAATGAAAATCTTTTACAATCACCAGGATGTAAAGAAACAGCATAAAAACAATCTCTTAAATCCATAATAATTTTACATATATATCTCGAAATAGCAGTTTGAGTAAACAAATAGTGTCTATAGCCTCATCAACCTTTTGTAAATCCTGTTAACAATCTCCACCTGTTTGATTTTTCTTAATTACAAATATGTGTGAGTTAGAATCTTGAGCTTGTCTGTGATCAAACTGTAAACTGTAGCCAGTGCAACACTGGCAATCTTTAACCACAATCTTTAAGCTTCCCTTTTACACCAGAGCACAACCATAACTTTGGAAAACAAAACTTCAACCTCCAACAAACCATCTGTTCTCCAAAATCCAGTCTCTCCAAAACCAAGTCCATTCCTCATGCTTTAAAGTTTGACCGCCAATTCTTGCATATGAATGGATGATGGTGCAGGCTCTAATTTCTCAACAAAGAGACATTGTCCTAAATTTTTATAAGTCTGGTTTCTAGGATAAGAATTATATTAAAATATTGTTCCAATTAAGACCTGTTTCCCTGGATTGGCTCATGCCACGTGTTGTCTAAAATTACTCTATCATGGGGTTTAAGCCAACTTTATGTTACCAATGTTATAACTTTTTAACCATACTCATTAACTTAAAAGCCAGTAACCTTTAACCAAGACAATGTAGAGGTATTATACACTTAAAACCAATCAGAAACAAAAATGAAGTGGCTACACATATCTTTAATATTTAAACCAATCACCATTTTTACCTTTTCTAGTTATAGTTTTGAGAGAAACACCTTGTCACCTGTTGAGTCCAATAATCCCAGTCAAAAATTTTTCTAAGAGAAAAATTCAGTTCCATTACCATAGAAGCTCCTAGTGCCTTTAGGATCGGCCAGTGTAAACATTTAGCCAGCCCCCTGGGGAGCTTCCTCAGCGGACTTAGGCTTCTAGCTACAGATGCAGGCTCCAAAAGCCAATTGAAACTTTGTATTTGTTCCTTTCTTGAAAGGAGTTAAAACTACATCAATGGGTGAATCAACCAGCATTTAAAGTTTTAACCATTTTTTTCTTTTAAACATGAAACACAAAACATTCAAGCAACGAGAAGCAAAACCCAGACATAAATTGACATACATGGACAACTTGGTGCACCAAGGACAAACAATAGACATAGAGGAAAAGAATTAGATGGTGTTCAACCAAAGGGACCCAGACATCCTAAAGGACCCAGAACCAGAAATAAGCACTTCTCCAAGAGGAGCCAGCAAGGAGGCAAGACGTCTCCCACCTCCTTCTGTTCCCAGGAGAGCTCCAAAAAGGCTTAAGCTCATTTCCTTCTTTTGCCAAAACATCTGTGGAGAATCCGGGAGGACTGTTTCTCTCAACCCCATTCTCTCTCTTGTCTAGGGTGTAAACTGTCTCTAGTCAGGGTCCAAAGACCAAAAGCATCTATGAGAATTGACTTTGTTTCTCTAGATTTTAGCATAACTCTAAGAGAACACATACACAAAACTTTTTACCATTATCATCTTGTCCCCTTTTGACAAGGCTTACTCACCACTACCCCGAATCTTTATCTTTGTACATGCTTTTAATTTCTGTGATCCTTCTGAATTCTGTTTACTGGGGCCTTTCCTGGCCCATTTTCTCCCAATTTCTCAATCTCCCTTTCCAATCCAGAATATTCAAACCACCACTAGCTATAAACCAAGGACTAACTTGTTCTATTAATTCCTGTAACTCATCCTCAGTATCCGTCCCCTCTGTCTCTCTGTCTGTATCTGATCTTTCCGTATCTGTTTCTTTCTCACTTCCTTGCTTTTCCGATCTTTCTTCCTGGAGCATTTCGAGAGCTGTACATCCCTTTTCTAACACTTTCTGACAGCACCTCTGATCCTCCAAGCAACTTTCAACCAGATGCCAAACTTGGCGAACTCCTGGTTTTAAGGTTCCTTGGGACCATGCAAGGCCTAAGTCTTCGCCTAGTTTGTCCCAACAGGCAACAGAAAGATTACCCGAGACTGTGAACCAGGGTGCAATGGCTTTACATTCACTCAGAAACCTCTCTATGGTGCTCCTTTTCATCTTCAACTTTCTTGATTCAAACAGCTCCTGAAGAGCCAGAAAAATCGAATTGGGATTAAATCCCTCTCACAGCTATAGCAAAAAATGATTCCCAAATTAAAAAAGAGGTTTAGAAGCAGCCACAAAATAAGGAAGATGAAAAAAAATCCATCGACTACAAGGCTGTCTGTTTTTACCTTCGGTTCGCTACTACATGAACTTTACCTTGATTCGCTACTACGCGAACTTTTTTGATTACTACCCTGAAACTTTATAGCCGCTTAATTTTCCTTGGTCCTTATCGTCCCCACCTTACCTTGGGAACTTTTCCAGCGCTGCCCTGACTGCAAGAAGTTCTGATCTCCTTCCCGTCACGGTTCTGATCTCCTTCCCCAGACGGGCCACCACTTGTCGCGCCCAACCTCGACCCGGCAAGGAAGACACGACCAGCAAGATCTTCTTCAAGCAGTTTTACTCAGGAACCTTAATACAATCTTCTGACCCCAGGAAATCCCTGCACCACACTTAAATAGCTAGCACTAGCCAATCCCAGCAAGCCATGTGGGATAGGTTGTACTTTGTGGAAACGACCAGGCCAAGCAGGAACAGCCAAATAAGGACTTGTTTTTCTCAAGGACTTGTTTTTCTCAATGAGCAGATGGCAGGAACCGGACTTGTTTTTCTTAATGAAGGGAAGGCAGAATTCAGCGCCCTCCCCAGGGCCCGGGACCTCGCAGCCCTCTACAGAGGAGGAGGAGGAGGAGAAGGAAAGAGAAGAAGGAGAAGGAGAAGAGGAGAGGGGCGAGGGAGGGGGAGGGGATAGGGGAGGGGAAGAGGGGGGGGGGGGGAGGGGGGAGGGGAGAGGACATACTTTAGATACTTAAGAAAGAGTTCATATGGAATTGATTCATCAGATCCGATGAAGGAGAATGTGTTAATACACTTGTCAGAGGAGGTTTTCTGAAAGAGATATTGTTGGAATGCTGCCTTCAAGGACACAGGCACAGGGTCTCCCTATGTAGCCCTGGTTGACTTGATCCTCACAGACACGCACCTGCCTCTGATTCCCAAACCCTGGGATTAAAGGCTGGTTACTGCTTTGAAATTTTATCATTTATTGTTTTTTGTTTGTTTTTGTTTTTGTTATTGGGGTGTGTGTGTGTGTGTAGTGTGTGTGTGTGCATGTGTGGAGGTCAAGTACAATTTTTGGAAGTTAGTTTTCTCCTGTCATATGGATCTAAGGTATTGAACTCAGGTTATTAGGCTTGGTAGCAAGTGTGCTTAATCTGAGACATCTTGCCAGCCCTCAGCTTTCTCCCTTTCATGTAGTCCAGGACTGAACTCTATGGAATTTTGCCATCCACTTTCAGTGGGAGTATTTCCACTTCAAGTTAATCAATGCTCCCCCACCCCTGGCATGCCCAAAGCCTTGTTTTTAGACCTACATGATTTTGAACCTTGCCACACTGACAATCAGTTATCAGCTGCAGAGTTGGAGGCTTAAGAGAAGCCCTTTCTCTAGAGATGCTAAGATGAACAGAGGGGAACTCATCTGAGGACAGGCGTCAGCTGTGGCCAGTCTATATAAAACAAGCAGAGAGTTTTGCTCTGCACTAATGGGGGAAGAAATGAACCCAGGATTGAGCCTCAGGACAAGGGGCCCTCTGTAGCTTGCAGTCTCTTTAGCTCTCTGTGGCCAGAGTACCACTGAAGCACCAATGCTTCCAGAAAAGTCTCCTCTGACTCCCCAGGTACATGAATGAGTTCCCCACCCCTTCCTGTTTTCATGTGCCTATTTCTGTATGTATTTCACATGCATATGTATGTGCACGCACATGTGGAAGCCCAAGGTTGATGTTAGGGATCATCTTCAATCACTCTTCCATTCAGTGAAGCAGAGTCTTTCATCAAACCCAAGGCTTTCTCTGGAATTCTCATTTCTACCTTCTCCAGTCGGAATGACAGTAAGTCTCCTAGGCCATCTGGCATTTAGGTGCATCCTTGAAATCCAAACCGTAGTCTGCATTCTCATGTGGTAAGCACTTTAACCACTGAGCCATCTCCCCAGTGGAGTCTTTATAGCCAAAGAATCGGTTCCAAATGATCCTTTCCTAAGAATACATTCTCGTGGCTAATGGCTACCTTGAACAGAGGTTATAGTGACAGCTCATTGCAAAGGGGATATTACTATTCAGTTGCTTCTTTTAATTCTCTCTCTCTCTCTCTCTCTCCCTCCCTCCATCTACCTATTGATCTATCTTTCTATCTATCATCTTTATTTATTTATTTATTTATTTATTGAGAAAGAGAAAGAGGGGGAGAGGGAGAGAGAGAGGGAGAGGGAGAGGGAGGGAGGGAGAGGGAGAGAGGGAGAGGGAGAGGCAGAGGGAGGGAGAGAGGGAGGGGGGGGGAGGAGGAGGGAGAGGGAGAGGAGAGGAGAGAGAATTTGTGTCTGTGAGTGCATGGGAGTGGAGATGGGAGGACAGAAGAGGGTGCTGGATTCCCTGGAACTGGAGTTACAGCCACTTGTGAGCTGCCTGACACTGGCTCTGGGAACTGAACACAGGTCCCCAATAAGAGCAGGATGTACTGTTAGCCACTGAGTGTCTCCCCAGTCCTTAGATATTTAGATATTCTTAAAAGCAAAGGGAGCAGGGCAAATACAGTGGACATTTAGAAGATGCTCAGTGCCTGCCTGCTCTTCTCTTGATTCTGTCTCCAAGGAGTTTCATTTTGAAAGTTGGTGTCCAGAATATTAAAAAACCTTGGCGTGTTGACCCATTGACAGTCTATTGAGTTGTTTTGTACATTTGGAGGATTCATCAAGAGGCGGCCACATGGCCCACATCCTTCCTGATCTTAATTTTGTCTCTTCCTCATTACAATCATGAGATGCGTCTCTGCAACAGCTGTAAACATGCAAAAATAAAATTCTTAGTTAGCAACAGATAAGAGAAAGCTTCCTTAGCTGAGTAAGGGGTCAGTTACAGGAATGTTTTTCTTAATCGCGGAACATGAAAACAATGTTTCTGATAAATTTAAGAACAAGATGGAGATAGCGCTAGGCTAGGAAGTTAAGTTTGCCTAAAAAGAAATCAAGTTGTGGTGAGCTGCTGAGAGTGGTGGCTGGTGTCTACCTCCCAGTGCTGCTGAGAGTGGTGGCTGGTGTTTACCTCCCAGGGCTGCTGAGAGTGGTGGCTGGTGTTTACCTCCCAGGGCTTCAGAGAGTGATGGCTGGTGTTTACCTCCCAGGGCTGCTGAGAGTGGTGGCTGGTGCCTACCTCCCAGGGCTGCTGAGAGTGGTGGCTCATGTTTATCTCCCAGGGGCTGAGAGTGGTGGCTGGTGTTTACCTCCCAGGGCTGAGAGTGGTGGCTGGTGTTTACCTCCCAGGGCTGCTGAGAGTGGTGGCTGGTGTTTACCTCCCAGGGCTGCTGAGAGTGGTGGCTGGTGTTTACCTCCCAGTGCTGCTGCTGAGAGTGGTGGCTGGTGTTTAGGGGCTGCTGAGAGTGGTGGCTGGTGTTCACCTCCCAGGGCTGCTGAGAGTGGTGGCTGGTGTTCACCTCCCAGGGCTGCTGAGAGTGGTAGCTGGTGTTCACCTCCCAGGGCTGGAGAAGCAGAGGCAGAAGGTTGCAGTATCAGCTTGGGCTACACAGTACGTTTCAAGCCAGCATGAGCTCTATTGTGAGGCCCTGTTTCAAAACACAAGGCAGGGCAAGTGAGATGCCTGAAACAAACTTGTTTCTCAAGCCTGATGACTTGGATTCAATCCCTGGAAGGAAGGTGTGTAAATGTCAAAGGGGAGAACAGACTCCAAGTCATCTTATGGCCTTCACACTTGTATGGTGGCTCATGTGTGTGCATATGTGCATATGCGTGCACACAAACAGACAATCACATTATAAGGACACAAATTTGGCTTCTCAGGTTAGTGGGCATCTTTAACCTCACTACTGGGATGCTCAGAGAACAGTAGATTCCACGGTGCTGTTAGACATATAGCTGCTAGGTGTGGTAGCACGTTCCATGTTCAGTGATACACTGTATCTCAGAAAACAAGAGAGAGGGGCTGGAGAAAGGGGCATTTGTTGCTCTTGAAGAGGACTCAGCACCCACATTGTGGCTTATAACCATCTAATTTCTGTAAAACTCACTGTAGCTTTTATATATATACCAGTGGCACACATAAACACACACACACACACACACACACACACACACACATGTGTGCAGGCACACACACAGAAGGTATATGGTGTCTGATGAATGATACCTAAGCTTGATTTCTGGCCTCCAAATACATTTGCACAATGTATGTATCAGCCACCGCACACAAATGCATATGCACACACATACAAGCACTAATAACTAATAATATTTCATAAATTAAAAATAAGGTGAAGAATAATAGAAGAAGACATTTGATTTTACTTCTGGCCTCCATGTGTACACATACATATGTGTGCCTGTACTCACATATGAACATGAACACATACAGAACAAAACAAACATACCTCTTGCTCTTTTCCCCATGCAGTAAGAAGCAACAAAAGAAAATTCTATAAATCTTGGAAAGGTAAAAGCTACTATCATTCAGCCAAGAAAGTTCTAATTTATTGAGTTAATGTTTTACTGGCCTTGTGGGATTGACCTAAAAAAGACAGCATTCTCACTTTCCATTTCTTTCTATCTATCTATCTATCTATCTATCTATCTATCTATCTATCTATCTATCTATCTATCTGTGTGTATGTGTATATGTATATGCTATATATGTATAGGATATATATGTATTTGATGTACGTGTACATGTATATATAACATGGAAATTATTTATATGGGTATATATTTAAAGACAGTCTCTTCAATTCTTTTCCTTATTTTTCTTTTGTGTATAATTTCTTTAAAAACCACAGAACATTGTTTCTGTCTTATGTTTGCCAGTGAAGAGGAGAAATCCTGATAATCATATAGGAAAACATTACCGTCTTCATTCTCTTGCCTCTCCACCTCTGAGATGACAAGCATGTGCCTCGAGGTCAAGTTCTGGGTATTGAACTCAGGTCCTCATGCTTGTGAGGCAAGCATTTGACCAACTGAGCTGCCACCCTGGTTCAGACACAGCAAGGTTCCTTAGAGACCCTATTTCCCCAAGCCCCCAGTATCACCCATTGGCCAGATCATCTGTCTTCAGGTCCTGCCTGTAGCAAACAGATGAGGTATTCAAATGAACTTCCATTTATTTCTGCATTTATTATTGGAATTCATCTGGAAAGGAAACCAAATGGATTGTCTGATGGGTTATCTTTAATTATCAACTTGACACAACATAGCATCTATCACCTTTGTAGAGAAACTCAGTGAAGGACTGTCTAGATCAGGTTTGGCCTGTGGGGCTTCCCTACCTTGATTGCTTTAACTGACATTGAAAAGCTCCACCCGGATGTGGGTGGCACTGCTTTCTGGCTGTGGACCCTGGAGTGTCCAAGAACAGACAGAGTGAGCTGAGCTCATTCTATCTTCTCTTGACTTTGAATGTGCTTTGGCTTCACTGCCTCAAGTCCTACCCGTGCGACTTCTCAGCAATGCTAGGGCATAACCTGGATTTGCGAGCTGTAAAATCTTCTCTTTTCAGCTGCTTCTTGTCAAGAGATTTTATCACGGCGAAGGAAATGAAACTAGGATAGGGTGTTCCTTTTTAGAGTCCCACCAAAGAAGTTTTAGGTCTGCAGGATAAATGGTGGGGGACGGAAGTCACAGAGCTCTCCCACAATCCACGTCCTGTCTGAATCATTCCCAGTCTGAAAGACGTCCTATTGGAGTGTAGACCTGTTTAGTTTTTTTTTTTTTTTTTGTTTTTTTTGTTTTTTTTTTGTAAAAAGATTTACTTTATTTTACTTTGGGCTGGAGACATAGCTCATTAGTCAAGAGTGTGTACGGCCTCTCCAGAGTTCCCAGCTCACAGGTGCTTGTGATTGTAGTTCTAGGGGATGTGACTCCATCTCTGTTTCTGCAGACACATGTGCTCATGTGCTCATACTCACATGTAAACACACAATTAAAGATAAATCACTTTGAAGATAAAGTGTGTGCATGAGTGCTTGTGTCTGTGTGCATGTAAATGCAGGCTCTCATGCAGGGGAGGGTTGCAGCTGGCTTCCCTAGAGCTGGAGTTACAAGCGTGTGTGACATGTCCAATACTGATGCAGATATCTTACCCAACCATTGGACTGAGCCCAGGGACCCCAGTGGAAGAGCTAGGGGAAGGACTGAAGGAGCTTAGTGGAATTGTAATCCCATAAGAAGAACAATATCAACTAACTGGACCATCCAGAACTCCCAGGGACTAAACCATCAACCAAAGAGTATACATGGAGAGATCCAAGACACATGAAGTGGAGGATGGCCTTGTCTGAGGCTTGATGCCCCAGCGTAGGGGGATGCTAGAGGGGTAAGGCGGGAGTGGGTGAATGGGTGGAGGAGCACCTTCATAGAGGCAAAAGGAGAGGGAGATGGGATGGGTATGCGTGTGTGGAGGGATATGGGAAGGGGAATATCATTTGAAATGTAAACAAATAAAATGATTAATAAAAAAACAAGTGGGTGTAAATTTCCTGAAATAGATGCCGAGAACTGAATGTGGATCCCCCCACAAGAGCAACAAGTGCTTTTACCCATGAGTTACAGCTCCAGTAGTTTCTTCTACTAAGTGATAGGCTCAAATTGTCATAAGCTACCACCCAAAAGCATTCTATTGGGGTTCTCTCTTGGTGTTATAAATTCCATAGGATTGGACACATGTGTATTTACACACATTCATCATTACGCCACACAGAATGATTTTGCCACTCAATAACCTTCTGTGAATCATCTATTCACAAGGAGATTTAGAAAATTCTCTAGCAGGATTTTAAAACCAACTCGACAAGTAGATTGTAGGGACCTGCTAAAGATGCCCTAGGCAGAGTGGAAAACGGGGAGGGAGGCTCTTCATTCAGTATTTTTTAAAAGGATTTACTTTCATTTTAAAATTATGTGTATGTGTAAATATTGGTGCTCTCAGAGTCCAAAAGAGGGCATAGATCCCCTGGGGCTGAAGCTACTGGTGCTCGCGAGCTAATGGACATGGGTGATGGGAACCAAACTCAGATCCTCCGTAGGTGCTTATCACCATGGAGACAGTTTCCTAGCTCCCCAGGTGGATGGAGCTTTAGTCTCCCAGAGTGATTAATTGATCCTTTTGATTCCACATACTGAGATATTTGACACAAAAGTACATTTTCTCTTTAAAAGCTAAATAGAGACCAAAAATTTGAAAGAGAGCAGGGAGAGGTATACGGGAGGGTTGAAAGGGAAGCAGGGGAAATGATGAAGTTATAGTATAATCTCAAAAGATAAAAGAAATAATTATAAATGAAGCAAAATAAAAGGTCTAGGGCTGGGGAGATGGCTCAGTTGCTAAAGCATTTGCTGAGCAAGCATAAAGACTTGAGTTCAGATCCCTAATACCCAGGTAAAGTCAGGAGATGCTAGAGCATGCTGAAATGCTGGAGTTAGCCCAACACTGGTGGAGCACAGAGACAGATGGAGTTCCGAAACTTACTGTCCAGGCTTTTCAAGCAGTTAACGAGTGCCAGGTTCAGTGAAAAACCCTTCTCAGAAAACAAGATAGAGGGCAACTGAGAAAGACAACTGATTTTGACCTTTGGCCTCCATATTACCACATGTACATATGCACACATCTACACAAAATTGGATATACATTCACACACCACACACCCATGTAGTACATACACAATGCACCCCCCAACATATGCAGACACATATCACACAGCACACACACATGCATACATATACATACACCCATCCACAGGATGTACACAGCAATAGACATACACATATAGCACATGCATGTAAATATACGTTGCACACACCTATGCATATACACGCAGCACATAGAACACATTAACATATGGGTTAATTAACATACACCTCAGCTGATAGAAAAATTGCCCAAGAATGAGGAGAACCATGGGTGACGGACGCTCATGAAAACATTCTACAATTTTTGTTTGGGTTTTCTTAGTAGTGGAGCCTGAGACAAGTGTCTGGGTATCAGTAATTTGTCTAAGAGGAGAGCATTCAACATACAGTAGAGTGGAAGAAAATCCAGAGGGCCAGCCAGGAAAGAAAGGACAGTAGGGCAAGAACATGGGTAGGCTTACGATTACTATATGGGCAACCAGGATTCAGATAACCAAGAGCCCCAGAGAGGTACTGTGGAAGTAATTAATTGAGATAAAAGTTAGTGTTCAGTTCTAAATGCAAACTGTTTGTGGAGGACATTTTTTTTTTTTTTGTGGTCAACCCCAGTGGAGGAGGGGGAAGTCTGTCAAAATGTGTTTTTCTTATGGCTTGGAGATTGACAAAGTCCAGTCTCTACATGCCTGGATGGTGATGGATGTGGACGAACATTCCAGGCTTGAATCACCTCTTTGGCTTTCTTGGTGCCTGGTCCCATGCAGATTTTCTATTCTACACCAAGTCACCCATTGGCATAAATACCATGGTGGTCAATGGCACATAAGAAAAGAAACCCACCACTTAGTACCAGAGACAAAGTCCCACTCTTTAATTATTTCATAAAGAGAAACAAGACTAACAGAAGGACAGGCCTAGAAAAGTAGGTCTGATAGTAGCCACATGTGACCTCATGGGGGTGCTATGGAGCCTGAAGTATCCTGCATAGTTGTCCCATGCTGACCCTAACATGGTTGTATCTCATCTAGATGAGCTTCACCAGGAAGTCTGACCTCAGAGAAGGCAGTTGATTCAGTGATCTGGGACGGGAAGGGGAGGAGAGAAGAACTCCCAGCACCTGGAGCACTGTGTTCTTCCTTCAAGAAAGAAGATTTCAGAGAATGGTAGGAAAGAGGTGGCAGAAATATAGAAAAGCTGGAGAAGAGCTGTGAAATTCTGTTTTTTGTTTTTGATTTTGCTCTTAGGTTCAGATGTGATCTCACAGTGGCTGAGGCTGCACAAAGTCTGGCCTCCCAACAGTCAGTTATGGATCAGGGAGGAACTGACAGGGTCCTTTCACTCTCTGTTAAATTATTGGCTGCTGATGGGTTTTCTGAGAGGGATAGCCATTGTTTTCACTTGTGATGAGCGTACCAGACTCCATGATAGTTTCAAACCCATGGTCAGACAGATGGCCCTGGTTAAATTCAGTGGGTCAAGAATCAAACAAAAGTTCATAAGTGGAGGAAAGAAGCGATAAAAAGAGAGGGATTCATGATGGATTAAGGATGGCAATAATAAAAATGTTTATTTAGACATATTTATATGTAAATATGTATAAAATTGTCAATGAGCAGATTCAATAAAGATTATTGTGTTAATACCCTGGCTCCATATCCACTCCAAGGGGTAGATATGGAGCCAGGGTATTAACACAATAATTTTAGATCATGACTAATAGGTGAGGAATTGGTTCTTCTGTGCTTATAGCCTACAGGTTGAGCTCCTGAATCAGAGAAGGGTCCCATAGAAAGGGGTGCAGGGTGGATGGATGAAAATTTAGTAGGTGGGAGTAAAATACTTAGAAATGCTATGAAGCCACATAGGATGTATCATCGATTGCACATGGCTGTACATGGTTTGACCTCAGAAAGGAAGACAGAGGAGATGAATGGGACCCACTTAAGGACCTGTACACACCTCATGTCTGTTCACTTCATTAAATGGCAAAGGTAAATCAGAGCCACAACCACTAACCCAAAGAGAACCTGCGGACCTCAGAAGACCTCAGCAGAGGTCAAGGAGACATGCTGGTCCAGGAGCAAGGCAGGGGACAAGGTACCTGCCAGAGGAACGTGTCACAGACCTTGTCAAGGTATCAGTGGCCACAGACAAGTAGAATAAACTGGCATGGCTATGGGTAAAGTTCTGCCATGTGGCACGGTTGGGGAACTGTGGAGGCAGTGGAGGGAGTTGGTCATTACTTGCTAGAACAGGACGTTTCAGATTTTTTGCAGATCCAGAATTTCTTGTTGTCACATTTGGAGTCATTCCAGCCATCATCTTTGAACTCTGCACAGTCTTCGTCTCCGACGTTGTTAGGTTCCCCTTTATTCCAATACTTCATAAAACTGCAAAGACAAGGAGACATGAGATTCTGTCACAGCCATAGTCTGTAAGCCATGAAAAGCACAGTGGCCTGTGTTTCTCTATGACTTCTGCTTTAGTTCCAGTCTTGAGTCCCTGCCATGACCGCTCTCAGTGATGGGATGTGACCTGGGAGTTGTAAGAGAAAATAAATCTGTTATTCCCCACACTGTTTCAGGTCATGGTGTTCACCACATCAATACAAGGCCATCCAGGAAAGACAGCACCTAGACCTCACTAACACACTTTAACACACCCACTCTGAAGCCTCCTTGACCCACATCATCTATTTCTTTCCTTGACACCCGAACCAAGGCCTTTGTCCAAATCTCCTGATCCCTCCACATCTAGCAGTCTGGTCCTTCGTTTCCCGTCACAGCATCAAGTGGTGATATAAACTCCTTCTCCTTGAACCTTTGAGTACAACAAGCTCTGGGCATATTCTTTTATTTTTTGTGGTGGTGGTGGTGGTGGTGGGGGCAGCGGCAGTGGCGGTAGCGGTGGTGGCGGTGGTGGTGGCAGTGGTGTGTGTGTGTGTGTGTGTGTGTGTGTGTGTGTGTGTGTGTGTGTGTCCCTGAGTATGCAGGTGCATGTGCACATATGTAAGTGTAGGTGCATGCAGAGCTGCAATTACGGGTAGTTATGAGCTCATTGATGTGAGAACTTGGAATCAAACTTGTGTTATCTGGAAATTTCAGGTTTTTTGCAGATTCAGAACTAAGGATTCCCAGGTTCTACCTACATGCTATATTGCTAATGGCAACAGTAATTTTCAATCTCTGTGTGATCATGTATGTGTGATTGTGTTCATTTCTGTCTCTGTCTGTGTCTCTGTGTCTCTGTCTTTCTGTCTCTGTCTCTCTCTCTCTCTTTGTGTGGTGTATGTGTGTGTGTGTGTGTGTGTGTGTGTGTGTGTGTGTGTGTGTGGTGTGTACATATGCATGTGGGAATCATAAAACTTCAGCTATTGTGCCTTAGGACATTCTCCACCTTGATTGGAAGTTGCTGTTTGACTAGGCTGGCTGTCCTGCAAGCCCTAGAAAACCTTCTGTTTCTGCTTTCCCAGTTCAGGGATTACAAGTGTATACCACCATAACACTGGTCATTTTTACATGGGTTCTGGACATGCACTTTTCCAATGGAGTCATCTCCCAGTCTTAGATTTCCTATGTAATCATTCCTATTTAGTGCAAGCCTTTCCTGAAGTTCTGATCAAGGGATCTCAAGCACCTTCTATCCTATCTGGACTTTTCTTCATGCCACTCTGAAAATGTTCCAAGCTCTAATGCTTAGGTGACCAGAGAGGGGAGATAAGCCCCATGGATACCTCAAGTCAGAGCTTCACCACACTCTGTAAGGTGTTCCCTTCTTCTAGTACTCACGTGAGGGTCAGAGGTGAACCATCTACCCAGTGCCATGTAGATTCCTTGTTGATGTCTATGAGCCCCATCCAAGTGTAGCCTCTCTTCTTAGAAGTTTTTTGTAGAAAGTTCTAGAAAAATAGAAGAGGAAGAGTCAGAAGGGAGCTCTGCCTCCCTATTTAACCACTGTTTCCCTAAACTCTTGGTGGGAAGTTCTGCTTACCACCTGTTGTTTAGCTTTATAACTTAGATGACCACAAACACCATGAGTTCTGGGTCTTTCAACACTTGTGTGCTATGGGAAGATGTGTTCTCTCTAGTGCATAGAATGTGGAGACTTGGTAATGTCATATGCTTGTCTGTCTGAAAGCCATGTGAATGTTCCCATGAACTAATTCACTGTTGAGATTGGTTGACTGTACCAGGTCAAACAAGTTAATGATTGTTGAGTGTGCTAGTGACCTCTGTTCAGGACTGAATTGTTCCACCAATGCTTAAAATCAGCAAGGCTGGCACTATTTACACCAGAGGAATCAGGAAAAGATATAGCAGGGATTTTTTTAAACCAAGAGAGGAAATTGTTGAGTGATGGCCATTGAAAACTATAGTTGTGAGGATGAGGAGATGGCTGAGTCAGTTAAGTGTGTGCCACCCAGGCCTGAGGACCTGACTCTGACTCATGCAATTCCATCATGGGGGAGCCAGAGACAGGAGAACCCCTGGGACTTGTTGGCCAGCCAACTTAGCCTAAATGGTGAGCTCCAGGTTAATGAGAGACCATGCCTTAAAGAGACAGTGCACAGCACCTGAGGGATGACACTCAACGCTAACATGGCCTACACATGCACACTCATGCACCTACATATGTGCACTGCATATGTGTACATCAGGGGACAATTTTAGGTGTGGATACTCACTTTCTATCTTTTTTGAGAAAGGGTCTCTTGTTAGGGTATTTCTGTGTATGCCATGAGAGACGCCTACCAGCTTCCGTGGATCCTCTTGTTCCTACCTTCCATCTTACCATAGGAACACTAGGTCACAGATGTGTGTCCTCATGCTGGGCTTTGTGTGGGTTTGAGGAGTCCAAACTCAGGTCCTCATGTTTGCTGGCAAGTGCTTTACCCACTGAGCCTCCTCTCCAGCTCTAGTGTGTCTTTTTAATAAGTGCTCTGGTCTCATTCATAACCTTCTTATCTTTCCTCTCCAGGCAAGCAGTCTCTTTTCCAGAACATTGTATCCAACCAGACACCTCTCCTCCCTTTAGCCAGTGGCCTTGATGCATCCTCAGATGAGGACTGGGCCTCACCAGGCATACCTGTTCTTCTTCACTCTTGATGACTACAAGTTGAGCCCCCACATTGTGGCAGGCAGTGGCAGAATCATTCCAGGACTTCTGGGCAACAGAGAAAAAGTAGCAGTTTCCTTGGAAGGCTGTCCAGTCCCAGGGGCAGGAGCGGCACAGGCGATCTGTTGGAGGAGATCAGGTCAGGATGAACATATCTTCAACCTTCAAGCTCTCCACAATCAACCCCTCCCTTGCCACAGCACATTCCTTACTTCACTTCTTGAGTTCCTTCTATACCCAGGAGAACCCAGGAGTCTGGGTTCCTTCGAACTGGAAGAAGTTGGGTCTTAGAGCTTGGAATGGAGGCCAAGAGGCAGGTTTAACTGAGTACCTACCATGAGCATACTCCTGTGAACGCTGAGCACCGAATGTGTCCAAATCTCTGTGAACATTGAGTGTCTAACATGTGCATACCCCTGTGGACTTTGAGAGCTTACTTTGAACATACTCTTGTATACATTGAGTCCCTATTCTGTCCAGACTTCTGTGACTATTGAGTGCTTATTTTTTAACCCCTATAAACACTGACTGCCTATTGTGTACATGGACTTTAGTCAATACCAGTGAGATGCCTTCTTTAGTATTACCCTGCATGCCCATCTCACAGGTTAGGAAACTGAGGTCCAGTGAAGAGTAGTTATTTAAGCAAAGTGACTCTCTGTGTAAACCTTTTTAGGTTGTGAGAGCCCTCCCTTCCAGTCACTCACCTACCCCAGCCTTCAACTGGATCAGTTCCTGGTAGAAATTCTTCTGATTGGACTCCTCCTGTCCATGAGAACTGGGGATCTTATAGACTGGGCCAAGAAAAATAGTTACTGCAGTTATTAAGTGCTTACTGTGTTTTTTGGTCTATACTGGGCTTCTAGGACCAAGATATCCTTCTTCATCTCCTCCCTCCTTCCACTCCCTCCTTTCTCTTTCCTCTCTCTTTCTTTCTTTCTTTCTTCCTTTCTTCTTTCTTTCTTTCTTTCCTTCCTTCCTTCCTTCCTTCCTTCCTTCCTTCCTTCCTTTCTCTCTCTCTCTCTCTCTCTCTCTCTCTCTCTCTTTCTTTCTTTCTTTCTTTCTTTCTTTCTTTCTTTCTCTTTTTAATATAGTCTCATATAGTTCAGGCTGCATCAAAATTTCTATGTAGCCACCTCTATGAATCTCTCCTGCCTCTGCCTCCTGAGTGCTGGGATTATAGAGACACACCATTACACCCAGTTTTATGCAATGCTTGGGATCTAAAAATCTTGAGCTTGTGAGGTAAGCATTCTACCACTTGAACAATGTCTCTAGTCCAGCATCGCACTCAAGACCCAAGGTCTTACCTAGTCCTATTTGATGAGGAAGAGATCTAATAACCAAAGAAAATTGGGTGTTTAAGGCAAGTGCAGCCAGTGTCTCTATGCAGAACTCCTCTATTCAAAGGACCATGAGAACACAGTCCCAGTCAGTTGCTTCTCCCTTCTGGATCTTTTGGTTGAAAAGCAAGATCTAGGAGCCCCAAACCTTAACCCTGCCTGACCTTTAACAAGGATGACAACCAGCAGCACAGAGAACACAGTGAGGAAGAGCGCCTTCAGTGCCAAGGGAACATGACTGTGGACCAGGTATCCTGTGGGAGAGAATGATGGAATTTTAGCACCTCAGTATCCCTGACTCAGTGTGGCCCTAGTCAGGCAATCCATCAGTCTCACTCCAAAGGTACAGAAGTCCAGATCCTAGACTCTACAGTTCCCAGGATTCCAGGTCCCAGATTCAAGATCTGAGCTCCCAACTCTCTGAACATCAGTGACCTGAGTCCCTACCTCTCCCTTCTTCCAAGGAACCCAAGTTTCTGTCAGAAGCTGACCACTCCATAGTCCCTCATCCTGTTTTACCTGTGAAGCTACAGAATCCAGAATTTGGTTGGAAGCCAAAACCTTTCATGGAGTACCTGGTGTGGCTGGATGTCCCCAGTTCCTCATCTAAGTGTATAGAGCATCAGTCATATACAGGGTTGCCCGAGACAAGCACTGCCCTATTTGTGCCCCTTCCCCAAGCTCCCAGAGCACCAACCCAGTCTCACCCAGAGGGCCAAGCTGCTGCTTCCCTGTTTCCTTAGGTTCACTCATGCTTCACAGCCACTTCTCAGTGCCAGAACCTGATGGAGACAACAGCTTTTATTTGCCTCCCCCTTGAATCTTACTTAGGAAGAGAAATTGGGAAGTGAGCACTGGCACCGGAAGAGTGAGAGGGAGGGGGCTGAGCATCTGACACACCAGGCAAGAGATACATTTTCCTGGAATTTCAGAGAGGACTGAGAGGCACTGGACTTCACAGCAGAAACAGCTGGTTCCCTTCCAGTATGGTCAGCTCTGGAGTGTTTTCTGTAAAAACCAGGGCCTTGTAAAATCAAGTGACTCTTGGGTCTTTTTCAGTTATGGTTGGGTGTGGGCTAGTGACACCGTATCTTTCCAGAAACACCACCCTGCTGATGCCATCTTGGTTTACTGATGGTGACAGTCATGGTGATTTCTTCCCTTTTTCTGTTTTTGAGACAGGATTTTATGTAGCTCAGGCTGATCTCAAACTCAACATGTAGCAGGGATGACTTGACCTGCCTCATCCCTTCAGCTTGTGAGTTAGCTGGGGCTAACCGAGCCACACCCCACCCTCTTTTTTATTTCTATGCATTCATTAAATTGTGCAGGTCACTTTCTTCTGGTCCACAACTCAGCTGGGGGAAGTTCAGGCACTCCAGCCTCCCCCCTCATACTCAGAGACAGCTTGACTCCTAGGTGGTCCATCATAGCCAGACTCACAGGTGAGACCTCCCCCCTACAATATCTGGTCTAACTGGGATCCCCCACAGAGCCCAGCAGATGCAGGACATATCCACCCTGTGGGAGTCACATCTTCCTTCCAGTTCACAACTTGGCCCCAGGGAAGATTGGGTGCTGCAGCCTACCTGCCACACACAGAGACAACCTGACTCCCAGGGGGTCTACTGTAACCAGGGTCTCAGGAGATCTGCCATAGCCAATGTCATAGGAGGCCTACCCTAACTAGAGACACAGGAGGTCCTCCTAACCAGAAACTGCACTGTTTGTCTCCCAGAAAGCCTGCTCTAATCCAGCTCACAAAGATTCCCACAAGGAGGGACAGGCTCCAGTCCCTGTCAGAGACAGCAAGGCCAGTTAACATTAGAGGTAACCAGATGGCGTGAGGCAAGCACAAGAACACAGGCAACAAAACCAATGCCACTTGACACCATTGGAACCCAGTTCTCCCACCACAGTAAGGCCTGGATACACTAACACACTTAAAAGCAAAATTCTGACCTAAAATCACATCTCATGATGATAATAGAGGACTTTAAGGACATAAATAACTCCCTTAAAGAAATACAGGACAACACAGGTGGATAGGTAGAAACCCTTAAAGAGGAAACACATAAATCCCTTAAAGAAATAGAGGAAAACACAATCAAACAGGTGAAGGAATTGAACAAAACCATCCAGGATCTAAAACTGGAAATAGAAACAAAAAAAAAATCACAAAAGGAGGTAACTCAGGAGATGGAAAACCTAGGAAAGAGATCAGGAGTTACAGATTCAAGCATTGCCAAGAGAATACAAGGGATAGAAGAGAGAATTTCAGGCCTAGCAGATACCATAGAAGATATTGACACAAGAGTCAAAGAAAAGACAAAGTACAAAAGGCAACTAACCCAAAACATTCAGGAAATTCAGGACACATGAGAAGACCAAACCTAAGAATAATAGGAACACAAGAGAGTGAAGATTCTCAGTTCCAAGGGCCAGAAAACATCTTCAACAAAATCATAGAAGAAAACTTCTCTAACCTAAAGAAAGCATAAGAAATAAGCATACAAGAAATCTACAGAACTCCATATTGGACCAGAAAAGAAAATCCTCCTGTTACATAATGATAAAAAGTATCAAATACACAGAAAAAGAAAGAATATTAAAAGCAGTAAGGGAAAAAGGTCGAGTAACATATAAGGGCAGACCTATCAGAATCACACCAGACTTTGCAACAGAGACTCTAAAAGCTAGATCTTGGACAGATGTCATACAGACCCTAAGAGAACACAAGTGCCAGCCTAGGCTACCATATCCAGCAAAACTCTCAATCACCAAAGATGGGAAAACCCAGATATTCCATGACAAAACCAAATTTAAACAATATTTCTCCACTAATCCAGCCCCACAGAGGATACTAGAAGGAAAGTGCTAACACAAGGAGGGAAACTACACCCAAGAAAAACCAAGAAATTAATTAACTAATCATCTCAGAAGCAACCCAAAAGAAGAGAACCACACAAACATTATACCTCCTGTAACAACAAAAATAGCAGGAACCAACAATTATTGGTCTTTAATACCTTGCAACATCAATGGGCTCAATTTTCCAATAAAAAGATGTAAGTTAACAGATTGGATACATAAACAAAACCCAGCATTTTGCTGCATTGAGGAAATCCACCTCAATGACAAAGACAGATACTACCTCAGAGTAAAAGGCTGGAAAAAAATTTCCAAGCAAATGGTCCATGGTTGGAGTAGCCATTTTAATATCCAATAAAATAGACTTCCAACCAAAAGTTCTCAAAAGAACACCTCATATTCATTAAAGGAAAAAAATCTGAAAACTCTGAATCCTGAACATCTATGCTCCAAATGCAAGGGTTCCCACATTTGTAAAAGAAACATTACTAAAGCTCAAAACATTGAATATCATACATTAACAGTGGGAGACTTCAACACTCCACTCTCACCAATGACAGGTCATGGGAAAAGAAACTAGTCAGAGACACAGTGGAACTAACAGAAGTTATGAACCAAATGGATTTAATAGGTATCTACAGACCATTTCACCACAAAACAAAAGAATACACCTTCTTCTCCACATCTTGTGGTACCTTCTCCAAAATGACCATGTAATCAGACACAAAACAGGCCTCAACAGATACAAGCAGATTGAAATAATCCCATGCGTCCTATCAGATCACCATGGACTAAGGCTGGTCTTCAAGAACAACAAAACCAACAAAAAGCTCATATACCCATTGAAACTGAACATCTCTTTACTCAATGAGAACTTGGTCATGAAAGAAATAAAGAAAGAAATTAAAGACTTTATAGAGTTTAATGAAATAAAAGACACCCAAACTTAAGGGACACAGTGAAGCCAGTGTTAAGAGGGAAATTCATAAGACTAAGTGACTTCATGAAGAAATTGGAAAGAGCCTATACTAGCAACTTAACAGCACAACTGAATGCCCTAGAACAAAAGAACACAAACACATCCAAGAGGAATAGATGGCAGGAAATAGTCATATTTAGGGCTGAAATCAATCGATTTGAAACAGAACAAAACAAAGAATAAAATCAAGAGTTGATTCTTATCTATCAACAAGATAGATGAACCCTTAGTCAAACTAACTAAAAGGCACAGAGACAGTATCCAAATTAACAAAATCAGAAATGAAAAGGAAAACATAACAACAGAAACTTAGGAAATTAAAAAAAATCAGGTCTTACTACAAAAGTCTATACTTGAAAAAAATGGAAAATCTAGTGCAATGGTTGGCTGTGAGTATCTGCATCTGTCTTAGGGGCTGACAGAGCCTCTCAGAAGACAGTCATACCAGGCTCCTGTCTGCAAGCACTTCTTGGTAATAGTGTCAGGGTTTGGTATCTGCAGATGGGATGGATCCCAAGGTAGGGTGGTCTCTGGATGGCCTTTCCTTCAGTCTCTGCTCCAGTTTTGTTCCTGTTTCCTTTGGACAGGAACAATTCTGGGTTAAACATTCTGAGATGGGTAGGTGGCTCCATACCTCAACTGGGTACCATGTCTATCAGGAGGAGGTGATCTCTTCAGGTTCTCTCTTCCCGCTGTTGAGCATTTTGGCTAATGTCAACCCCATTGGGTCTTGGAATCCTCTCACATCCCTGGGTCTTTCTAGTGGTCCTCACTACCGCCCCCGTGACCAGCCCCACCCCACTGCTACATACTTCTATTCAATCTCCTGGTCCTCTGGACTTATCTCTTGTATCTTCCCATACCTGATTCTATCCTCTTTTTTCACTCCCCTCCCCTCTCATACCCAGGTCCCTCCCTCTGCCTCCTGTGATTATTTTGTTCTCCCTTCTAAGAGGGATTGAAGCATTTACACTTTAGCCTTCCTTCTTGTTAAGCTTCATACAGTCTATGAGTTGTATCATGGGTATTCTGAGCTTTTGAGCTAATATCCACTTAAAGTAAGTACATACCATGCATGTCCTTTTGGGTCTGGATTACCTCACTCATGATAATATTTTCTAGTTCCATCCATTTGGCTGGAAAGTTCATGAAGTCCTCATTTTTAATAGCCGAGTAGTACTCCATTGTGTAAAATGTACCACATTTTCTGTATCCACTCTTCTGATGAAGGACATCTGGGTTGTTTTCCAGCTTTTGGCTATTATAAATGAGGCTGGTATGAACATAGAGGAGCATATGTCCTTCTGGTATTTTGTAGCATCTTTTGGGTTTTCCTCTTAGCACTGCTTTCATTGTGTCCCATAAACTTGGATATTTTGTGCCTTCATTTTCATTAAATTCTAAAAAGCTTTTAATTTCTTTCTTTACATTTTCCTTGTCCAAATTAATATTGAGTAGAGTGTTGTTTGGCTTCCATGTTTATGGTCAATTTTGGAGAAGGTACCATGAGGTACTGAGAAGAAGGTATAATCCTTTGTTTTAGGATGAAATGTTCTATAGATATCTGTTAAATCCATTTGGTTCATAACTTCTGTTGGTTTCTGTTGTTGTAAAATTATAAAAAATACTTTCTTTTATCCTGCATTTGATCCGTCACCATAGTGCTCCAAGATATCTGGTAGACATCTTTATCCCAGTCAGCAAAGCCTCTCACCCACTTTGCTTTATCTCACATCACACTGTCGATGGCTTCTCTCTGAGCCTGGCAGCAATCTCTCTACCCATCTAGTTCCCAAGGCAGGTTTCCACTATGCCAGACATACACATCCCAATTCCATGGCGGCCTAGTGTCTCCAGCCACCACACACTCTCTTGAACTTAATTTGCCACATGAAAGAACACACAATAACCTCTGATCCAATTGATAGGATATAATTGCCCACCTAGACATATAAAGTCCTGTACACATCCATCCCTTAAGAATATTCATAACAACCTGTAAATGTGCAGAGAAGAATCTCAACATCAGCCTCATGTTCTTTCTGCTGCTTCTTCAGCCTTGCTCCAGTCTTCTCCTCTCTTTAAAACTTTTCTCCTGCCCATTCTTTCTTCTCATCCAATGACAGGCCTCGTCTATCTTGTACCTGGTTTCACCTGTATGACTTCCTACAGGTTTAACTGTGTCTCTGTTTAGTTTCTGTTTCCACAATCTGTTCATTGCTGAGAGTGGAGTGTTGAAGTCTCCTACTATTATTGTGTGAGGTACAATGTGTGCTTTGAGCTTTAGTAGTTTTTTTTTTTTTTTTTATGAATGTAGGTGTCCTTGCATTTGGAGCATAGATATTCAGAATTGAGAATTCATCTTGGTAGATTTTTCCTTTGAGGAGTATAAAGTATTCTTCCTCATCTTTTTTTAATAACTTTTGGTTGAAAGTCTATTTTATTGGATATTAGAATGGCTACTCCAGCTTGTTTCTTGGGACCATTTGCTTGGAAACAAATTTCCAGCCTTTTACTCTGAGGTAGTGTCTGTCTTTGTCTAAGGTGTGTTTCCTGTATGCAGCAAAATGTGGGGTCCTCTATACGTATCCTGTCTGTTGGTCTCTGTCTTTTCATTGGGGAATTGAGTCCATTGATATTAAGAGATATTAAGGAAAAATGACTGTTGCTTCCTGGTATTTTTGTTGTTAGAGGTGGAATTATGTTTATGTGGGTATCTCCTTTTGGGTTTGCTGAGAGAAGATTATTTCTTGCTTTGTCTAGGGTGCAATTTCCCTCCTCGTGTTGGAGTTTTCCATCTATTATCCTTTTTCGGGCTGAATTTCTGGAAAGATATTGTATAAATTTGGTTTTGTCATGGAATATCTTGGTTTCTCCAACTATATTAATTGAGAGTTTTGCTGGATATAGTAACCTGGGCTGGCATTTGTGTTCTCTTAGGGTCTGTATGACATCTTCCCAAGATCTTCTGACTTTCATAGTCTCTGGGGAGAAGTCCGATGTAATTCTGATTGGTCTGCCTTTTTGTGTTACTTGACTTTTCCCCCTTACTGCTTTTAATATTCTTTATTTGTGCATTTGGTGTTTTATTTTGTAATGGGAGGAATTCATTTTCTGGTCCAGTCGATTTGGAGTTCTGTAGGCTTCTTGTATGTTCATGGGAATCTCTTTCTTTAGGTTAGGGAAGTTTTCTTCTATACTTTTATTGAAGATATTTCTGGCTCTTTAAGTTGGGAATCTTTGCTCTCTTCTATACCTATTATCCTTAGACTTGGTCTTCTTATTGTGTCCTGGAATGTTTTGGGCTAGGAGCTTTCTGCAGTTTGCATTTTCTTTGACTGTTGTGTCAATGTTTTCTGTGGTATCTTCTGAGATTCTCTTTTCAATCTCTTGTATTCTGTTGGTGATGCTTGTGTCTATGACTCTTGATCTCTTTCCTTGGTTTTCTATCTCCAGAGTTGTCTCACTTTGTGCTTCCTTTATTTTCTATTTCCATTTTTAGATCCTGGATGGTTTTTGCTCAATTCCTTCACCTGTTTGGTTGTGCTTTCCTATAATTCTTTAAGGGATTTTTGTGTTTCCTCTTTAAGGGCTTCTACTTGTTTACCTGCATTCTCCTTTATTTCTCTAAGGGAGTTATTTATGTTCTTCTTAATGAGATATGATTTTTTTTAATCCAAATCTTGTTTTCCAGGTATGTTGGGGTATCCATGACTTGCTGTACAGGGAGAACTGGGTTCTGATGATACCAAATAGCCTTGGTTTCTGTTGCTTAGGTTCTTGGGCTTGACTCTGGCCATCTGGATACCTCTGGTGTTAGTTGGTCTTGCTGTCTCTGACTGGATCCGGTCCCTCCTGTGAGCTTGTGAGCCTGTGTGCTACCTCCTGGAGCTACCAGCTCTCTCAGGGCAGGATTTGGGTGTGGAGAGTTGTGTCACAGGGTTAACTCTGGGGTGCAGAAGGAGACCAGAAGGGCCCAAAACCTACTTTTACTAAGGGTTCTTACATGTTTTAACATCTCTTTTAGCCCATCATCCACCAGAGGTAGTGGAAACAAAAGCTTAATAGAGCAAAGGAGGATGTGGACCTGCTTAGAAATATTCCTTTGGAGCAAACAATCTGCATTGTCAGGATATCAGCAGTTCAGCTCACATGAATCACCATCAGCAGACCAATTTAGAAGAAACCGCAAGGCTCTCCCAAGTGGCCCGAGTCCTTGGAAGTGGCCTGAAGCTGCCAGAACACCACCAAAAATTCTTGGTGCATTTTTCTGCATGAAATCACAACCAACAATGACCAACAAAGAATGGTAAGGTGTATTAATACCTTAATTAATTAATATCTCTCAGCATCATCAGTGATGACCAGTGTCAGCAAAGCCTAATGATGACCAACAAGGAAAGGCAAGGTGTACCAGTACCACCCAACATGGTTCACTGTAAGTTGGGTTATATTTATATCTTTTCCAAACATCACGTGTTCTCTCAAGCATCTACCCTAGCACAAAATACCACATGTCCCTTTTCCAGGATGCCTCCAGAAAAACACCACATGTTCAATTTGTGTTGAACTCCACGTACTCAGTGGATCATGGTCAAACTCCTAATGGTCAGCCCCACCAGAAGCCATCAATTGTGGAGAGCTACACTTCAGTTTCCTTATCACAGTTTTTCATTCTCTTTGATGGCTTCCTGTTGTTGAAGTTTGGTGTATTGCTATGTCTTGTAATGTTAAATTTCATGCCCGAAGGTCTAGGCCTTTGCGTGACTGCTTATGGCTATAAGCTTTTGTTGTGTAAGCCTTGCTCCTTGATTTAAAACTGTTAGTTAAATAGAATTGGCTACAACTAATTACTGGAAGGATTAGAGGTAGGTAAGTTTGGAGTGACCTGGTTGGAGGAAGGAGAGATAGAGGGAGCCACCAGGAGGGGAGGTATCTGGGATAATGCTAGAGAGGCACAATTCTCCCCAAAAACATCGCTTTCAAGCTACTGCTGCTTTGGACCAGTTAGACTACAGTGCCTAGAAAGGCTTTGTATTCACTCAGACACTGATAAAAACAGGCCGCAGTCTCCTAAGAGCTGCATGCTGCTTTGGAAGTCAGTACTCTGCTTTGAGGAAATCATTGCTTATACGGAGACCTGTAGACAAGAATGGCAGCCTTGACTATGTCCACTGAGTTCCCAGCCTGCTCTGTGGTGAGAGGTGCCAGCACAACCAAGCATGGCAGGGTATGTGGATTTGTGCCTAGATATTTTTTAAATTTAGTTTTGTCATGGAATATCTTTCTTTTTCCATGTATGCTGATTGAAAGTTTTGCTGGGTATAGTAGTCGTGGCTGACATCTGTGATCTCTTAGAGACTGCAAGACATATGCCCAGGCCCTTCTGCTTTGAGAGTTTCTGTTGAGAAGTTGGTTGTAATTCTTATAGGTCTGCCTTCATATATTCCTTGGCTTTTGACCCTTGCAGCTTTGAATATTCTTTCTTTCTTCTGTACAGTTAGTATTTTGATTATTATGTGGCAGGAAGATTTTCTTTTCTGGTATGACGTATTTGTTTTGCAAGCTTCTTGTAGTTCTGTAGGCATCTTTCCTTTAGGTTAGCAAAACTTCTTCCATGATTTTGTTGAAAATATTTTCGGGGCCTTGTAGCTGAGAATCTCCTTCTTCTACTCCTATTATTGTTAGAGTTTGGTCTTTCATAGTGTCCCATGTTTCCTGGATATTTTATGTCAGGAACTTTTAGATTAACAATTTTCCTTGATTACCATATCAATTTCTCCTATTATGTCTTCTACACCTGAGATTTTTTTCCATCTCTTACATTTTGTTGGTGATGCATGTATCTGTAGTTCCTGTTCTCTTTCAAAGATTCTCCATCTCCAGTATTCACTCAGTCTGTGTTTTCTTTATAGATTCTATTTCCATTTTCAGCCCTTAAACAGTTTTATTCATTTCCTTCACTTGTTTGATTGTATTTTCCTTTATTTCTTAAAGAGTTACTAATTTCCTCTTTAAAGACCTCTATTATCGACCTCTATTATCAGGGGTTGGGGATTTGGCTCAGTGGTAAAGTGCTTGCCTAGCAATCGCAAGGCCGTGGGTTCGGACCTCAGCTCTGGAAAAAAAAAAGACCTCTATTATTTTTGTAAGACTGTATTTAATGCCATTTTTTGTGCTTCAGCTTTGCCAGAATATCCAGGCGTCACATTGCCCTGGCTGTTATTGATTTTGCTCTTACACTGACCTCTACTCGTCTGGTTTTCTAAGCTGCGATAGACTTAGGTGCTGATCTGTGAATTTATCCTTGTCATATGGGTGTTTTCGTTTTGGATGTCACCCCCTTTTCTGTTTCCTTTTGGTCTTATGGCCGAGTATCCTAAGGCTGAAGACCAGTGAGTCTTCAGGTTCAGTAGGGTGTTTCCTATGAGGTTTTTGCAGCTTTTGTGACCTCTGGGGTTTTGGGAGCCAACATTGCCTCTGGGGTTCCTAGAACTGCGATGGCCTGGGATCCATGGTTCTAGTGGCTTCTGGGAAATAGGTGAAGTTATGTAATGGAAAATGGAGTGCAGGGCATGGGGTACAGTTTATGGCTGTTGAGTGTGCTTTAAGGTCAATGGTGGGCATAGGGCTTGGGGCAGGATCTTACCTAGTGTCCCTGGTGTTGGAGTAGCCTCAGGGAAAGTAGGCATAGTTGTGGAATGGAAAATGAAACCCAGGGGATGAGTTGCTTGCTCTTGATAATTTCATATATCAGTTCTAAGACAGTCTAATGTAAGAAGTTCTAACAGAGACCATCCTCTCTTTTTATTGAATAGCACAGCAAATTTCATGAGCCTTACTAACTCAGAACAACACACAAGATTACAACATCGTTTCCATCACCTCACAGTTTCCAGTAAGCAACGTTACACCTGATAACATACAGTCAGGGGCAGGAACAAGTCATGGAGGAACATTAGGGAACATGGTATACTCCAGGCTATGCATTCAGGCTAACTTGCGTAAGGTAATTTGTAGGCTTAGATTTTTCAAAACCTACTTTAGGGTTCTTAAGTGCTTCAACTTTCTTCTGGACCTCTGACAAGAGGAGAAAGAAGGTTAATAGGAAAAGGGGGTTCTGGACCTGCTTAGAAGTAGTTCCTTAGGGTGATTCCATTCTTTGTTGTCAGGACACCAGCAGTCTAGTTCATAGCAAACACCAAACATGACTTAACAGTGGCTGCATGATCCAGCAGAAGTCAGTGCAGCCAGCATCAGTTGGAGTACCTCAAGAAGTTCTTTGGCACATTTCTCTCTATGAAGTGAAGACCAGCGAAGACCAGCAAAGACCAGCAAAGACCAGCAAAGAAGTGAAGCGCAAAACATAGTAAGATTGATTACATTGTTTTCCCTTTTCTTCATTTAAGAATATTTTGGGATTATGATATAATTATAGCATTTCTCCCTTCCTTTTCCTTCCTTCTAAAACTTTCCAAATAACTCTGCTCAGTTTGCACAATGTGATTCATATGCACGTTTTCAGAGCTGACCACTCTGTATTGAATAGCTAACTGCTGTGCTTTTCCCTGGATAAGACTATTTCTCCTACTCTCAGCATTTCTTAGTTGTCTTTAGGTTTTTTTCTTCTCTTTTTTTCTTCCTCCAAGACATAGTTTCTATGTAGCTCTGCCTGTCCATGCACTCACTTCGTAGACCAGGCTGGCCTTCAAGTCACAGAGATTCTCCTGCTTCTGCCTCCCAAAAGACTGGGATTAGAGGCATTTGTTGCCTTGGTATGTTTCCCTAGTTCACTCTGACTTCTCTTCCTTGTTCAGTTCTTGATGTTTTCCTTGTTCATTAGCCCCCCAAAAGCTGGTGTCTTCCTTGTTCAGCTTAAGTTTAGGAAGTCATGCTGGTGCAACTTTATGGTTATAGCTTCTGACATTTCTGAGAGACACAATTTTATTCCAATCTCTCCAATCCTCTTTTATAGTCTTTCTGCCCCCTCTTCTGTAATGTTTCCCAAGTCCTAGGATTAGGAATGTTTTGTAGATGGGAGTGGTCTCTACAATTTGATTGATTGGTCTTTACCTGTTGTAAAGGGACATGTCCTTGCTGAAGGACTAGAACTACACTAATCTGTGGGTATCAGGGCAAATGTTTAGTTAGGGATTATGGTGATTTACCTAAAGTGGGGGTTATAGGTTTCCCTCCATGACTTCACTGCCCATACGAGCATGGTTTCCCTCTTGGTAAAGCAGTCTTAAGTCTAATTAGGAAGCTATTGGTTACGCACAAGGTCTATGTGCCATTAGTGCCACATCCATTCTTAGGGCTACTGTGCCATCCTTGATGCTGTGGCCCACAGGTATCCTAGCTGTGCAGGGATGATGGTCGCTTCTTTGTTTTATAAGCTTGTTTGGCAATTTACAGTTCCATGAAAGCTGGTCCTCAGAGGCATTTAGATTATTTCCAACTCAGGAACCTCTAACCATGTTTCTGAAATGTATGGTGTCTTCAGAAGTAGGGACTTCCCTCTCACCCATGGGGAACAACCATGGACAACAGCAATTGGTTGTATGTTTGAAGTTCCTTTTAGACAGACCCAAATAACTTAGGTTTCTCATGCCTGGTGTTGGGGTTTTTCTTAGATAGTCTTTGGCGTTTAGAGGGAGCATTGTCAATCCAGAGGAGAAAAGTACATTTAACTGTATTTGTATATTTAAATACAGACCTAGGTGTAATGTAGCTAATTGCGTGATTTCTCATGACTTTTCACACATCCTGTTATTTCATCCTCCTCCTTCCTTCTTCTCTATTTATGATCTCTTCCCCCTCCCTGAAGGACCCATGTCTTCCATTTCTCTGACCTCATCCCTTGCACCCTGCAGGTTCCTTCCTTATTGCTCCCCACCCCACGTCCTCTCTTTTCCTTCATGGTTGTAACAGTTACTCCACGATGTGTGCTCATATCTGAAGATTCATATCTAGGAGTCTCAGGTTAGAGAGGACAAGAGATGTTTGTCTTTCTCCGTGAGGGTTACCTCGATTAATGCGGTCTCGTTGAGTGACACCTCCTCACATGCAAAGTTAATGATTTCATTTTTGACAGCTCAATACTGTGCCATTTTCCACATTCTTTCACATTTTCATCACCCTTTTGTCAGCTGAAGTACACGTAGGTAGTTTCCATTCCCTAGGTTTTGTGGATAAAACGGCAGTGATTATGGCTGTGCAAGTGTCTCTGGGATGGGGTCAGTATCGCGTCCTTTGAACACGTGCTAAGGAGTGGCACAGCTGGGCCACATGGCGGGTTTATTTTTAGCTTTGTGAGAATTCTCTACACTGATTTCCAGAGCAACTACCTCAGTTTTCAATCCCATCAACAGTGAGTGAGGATTATTTCTCCCATGAATCTCTTCTAGCATTTGTTGTCCATTGTTCTCTTGATCTTTGGCATTTTGACTGGGGTAAGATGAAATATCAGAGTTGTTTTTGATTTGCATTTTCCTAATTGTTAAGGACAATGAATCTTTTGATATTATTCTTACCACCTTTTTCTTCTTTTGAGAACAATAATGACTTTTTAGGCTTACGTGCGCGCACATGCACACGCGCACGCACGCACACACACACACACTTTGCTTTGCGAGTTCTTTATATATTCAGGATACTAACCTCTATCAGATGTATAACTGGTGAAGATTCTCTCCCATACAGAGGGCTTTCTCTTCATTGTTTATTTCTTTAGCTGTGCTTGAAGCTTTTTAGGATTATGAAATCTCACTTGGGTAAATGGGAAGTCCATGAATGATACTGCCTATATTTTCTTCTAGAAGTTTTAGAGTTTCATATTTTTCCTTTTTATTTATTCTTCTTTCACATAATACATCCCAACTGCAGCCTCCTTTCCCTCCATTCTCTCATTTTCTCCCTCCCTCCTCTCTCTATGAGATCCACTACTTCTGTTTCCTTTCAGAAAACAGAAGGCCTTGCAGTGACATCAACCAAGCACGGCATAACAAGATACAGTGTGACTGGACACAAACCTTCATATCACAAGGCAAATCAGGAGGAGAAATAGTTCCAAGAGCAGGCCAATGAGTCACAGGTGTTTCACGTTTTACCTTTAGGTCTTCGTTCCAGTTGGATCTCTGTTATCTCATTCAGGATGATTTTTGTTTTTAGTTCCATCCATTTGCTTGCAAATTTAATATGTCTTAAAATTTTTATTATTTGACTGTTTGTTTGTTTTCATGTATATTTGTGTTTTGTCTCCATGTATGTATGTGTGAGCATGTCAGATCCTCTGAGATTGGAGTTACAGATGGTCATGAGCTGCCTTGTGGGTGCTGAGAATTGAACATGGGATCTCTGAAAGAATATCCAGTGTCCATTTTTCCAGTCCCTATTTATTTTATTTTTTTGTATACTGATGTTTTGCCTGCATATATGTCTGTATGAAGATGAGAGGTCCTTTGGAATTGGAGTTACCACGGTTGTAAGGTTCAATGTTTGTAACTTATTTTTTAAATTGTATTTTTATTAATTATTTTATTTACAATGTTGTTCCCTTTCCCAGTCCCCACTCCACAAGACACCCTCACGATTCCCCCTCCCCTTTGCCTCTAAGAGGGTGCTCTCATACCCACCCATCCCCACATTACCCCTCTAGCATTCCCTTTCTCCAGGGCACCAAGCTTCCATAGGAGCCCTTCCCACTGAGGCCACATAAGGCAGTTCTCTGCTACAATGTAGCCGGGGCCACTTAAATCTTATTTTTAATGATAGTTCTTAAATACTTTTTTAAAAAAAGGATGTATTTATATGTGAGTACACTGTGGCTGTCCTCAGACACAGCAGAAGAGGGCATCAGATCTCATTACAGATGGTTGTGAGCCACCATGTGGTTGCTGGGAATTGAACTCAGGACCTCTGTTAGAGCAGTCAGTGCTCTTAACCGCTGAGCCATCTCTCCAGCCCTCGGTTCTTAAACACTTTAACCTCCCTTGTAGCCCACCACTCACCAGAGGTGTTAGGAAAGAAAGGCTGTGGGGGAAGTAGACGTGTTTAGAAAGGTTCTTTGTAATAACTCCCTGTCTATGTCATCTGGAAATTGGAAGTTCAGTTCACAGGTCAGCAGCAGTAGCTGGGTCCACTCACACCCACCTTCCCCCAGATACATCAGCAGTCCAGGTTGGTAGAGTCAGGAGAGCAAACATGAATTAGCAGTGGTGGCCCAACCTAGCAGAGACAGCCAGGCTTCAGCCTGGAAAAGATGTGATACCAACAAGCAATTTGCAGTTAGCTCTAAAAGCCTTAGCCTCCATTGTGAGGACATTATGTCCATTGTGTCCTGTTTATACCCGTCAAACATCACGTGCTCTCCAGTTGTCTTTCCTCAGCTGACGTCACTCTGCCAATCAGCCCAAGTCTGAGGAAGCAGCAAGAAACTGCTGCACGCCATCAGAAGTTTTTTGGTATGTTTTCTCCCTAAGGAGTCCTGACAAATGCAGCTCAACTACACAATGTAAGGTGGACCAATACATTCTAGTCCTTAGCAAAGAATCCTTCATCACACGTCCATTCATGTGCTTGGTCTAGCAGAATTATCCTTTCTCCTGTGCTTCAGCTAAACGTTCCTTCGTGAGTCTGCCTTAGCCTTTCACCTGTGTCCATTTCAGCTAAATGTTCCTTCATGTGTTTGCCCCAGCAAAACACCATCCAACCTACTTTCCGAAGGACCCTTAAGTTTCCACTTCACTTGTGAGTGCTGGGGAATAAACTCAGGTTCTCTGGAAGAGCAGATCATGCTCCCAACTGCTGAGCCATCTCTCCAGTCACTCATGATGCATTTCGAAACAGCTGAGTAGCACTAAATTGTGTAAATGGACCACATTTTCTTTATTCATCCTTTAGTTGAAGAACATCTAGCTTGTTTTCAGGCTCTGTCTATTATGAATAAAACCATGATGAACATGGTTGAGCAAGTGTCCTTGCAGGATGGAGCATCCTTTGGGTATATGCCTAGGAGTAGTATAGCTGGGTCTTAGGTCATTCTGATATAAGATAGAATCTCAAAGTAGTTTTGATTCACAGCTTTTGATGTCTAAAGACATTGAAATTTTCTTTAAATGCTTCTTAGCTATTTGAGATTCCTCTATTGAGAATTTTTTTTGTTTAGATTTTCTCCTGTTTTTAAAATGGATCATCTCTTTTTTGATATCTAGTTTATTGAGTTCTGTATATATTTTGGATATTAGTTCTCTATTGGAAGTGGAGTTGGTGAAAATCTTTTCCTATTAGGCTGCTGCTTTGAATGATGGCGTCCTTTGCTGTGTAGTACCCCCCAACCTTTTTCTTTTTTCTTTTTTAGCTTTATACCCATCTTTTTTCATTTTATTTTTATTTATTTACTTTATATCCCTCTCAGTGTCCCTCCTCTCAGTCACCCCCTCCAACAAATTTTTTGTTGCCTATGTTTTTCAACATAGGGTTTCTTTTTGCAGTCCTTGATGTCCTGGAACTCACTTTGTAGATCAGGCTGGCCTCAAATTCAGAGATCTGCCTGCCTCTGCCTATTGGTGAGGATACTTTTATTAATTATTGGTCTTGGTGCCTGCTCTATTGGAGTTCTGTTAGGAAATCATCTCCTGTGCCATTACATTCAAAGTACTTTCTCTTCTGTGAGGTTCAGTGTATCCTGTCCTATGTTGATGTCCTTGATCCACTTGGACTTGAGTTTTGTGCAGGGTGATAGATATGGATCTGTTTGAATTCCTTTACATGAGACCAGCACTATGTGTTGAAGATGTTTCTTTTTTGTTCCAGTGTGAGTTGGGGCACTGACACACACACACACACACACACACACACACACACACACACACACACACACACACACACACACTCAGGTGTCTATAGGCCTGTGGATTTATGTCTGGGTCTTCAATTCAATTCCACGGACCAATGATTATGTTTTAATACCAATAACATTCAGTTTTAATTGCTATTGCACTATGGTGCAGCTTGAAATCAGGAATAGCAGGCAGTTCTTTTATTGTTCAGGATTGTTTTAGCTATCTTTGTTTTTTTTTCCATATGAAGTTGAGACTTGTCCTTTCATGATTTGTAAAGAATTGTGTGTAGCGTGTCTATTTTTACTCTGTTAATCCCACCAATCCATGAGCATGGGAGATCTTTCCATCTTCTGATATCTTCTTGAATTTCTTTCTTTAAAGACTTGAGGTTTTTAATTTTACAAGTTTTTTTTCACTGCTTAGTTAGAGTTACTCCAAGATATTTCATATTATTTGTGGCTCTTGGGAAGAGTGTTGTTTTCCCAATTTCTTTCTCGGATCATTTGGTATTTGTTGATAGGAGGTCTAGTGATTTTTTTTTTTTGAGTTAGTTTTGTATCCAGCCACTTTGCTGAAAGTATTTATCAGCTATGGGAGTTCCCCAATGGAATTTTAAGGGATATATCTCCATATATTCATATTACTTGTAAATAAATATATTCTGAAGTTTCTATTCCTATTTGTATCCCCTTGATCCCCTTCAGCCATCTTATTGAATAGATATGGAGGGACTGGACAACTTTGTTTTAGTGGAATTGTTTTGAGTTTTGTTCCGTTTTGTTTAATATTGGCTATATGCTTGCTGTAAATTGCCTTTATTATGCTTAGATATATTCCTTGCATCCTTGATTTCTCCAGGATTTTTATTATGAAGGGAAGTTAGGTTTTGTCAAAGGCTTTTTTAAGCATCTAAGGAGATGACCATGAGATTTAATATCTCTCAGTTTGCTTATATAGTGGGTTCCATTTACCGATTTTCATATATCGAGTCATCCCTGCAGCTCTGCGATGCAGCCTATTTGATTATGGTGACTGTCTCTTTTTTGATGCATTTTTTGATTCAGTTTGCAAGTATTTTATTGAGTATTTTTGCATCTATTTTCATGAGAAAAATTGGCTTGTTATTCTCATTTGTTAAATCTATGTGGTTCGGATATCAGGATATGTGTGGCTTCATAAAATTAATTTGGCAATGGTTTTTCTGTTTCTATTTTGTGTAATAATTTGAGGCATACTGATGTTAACTCTCTTTGAAATCTGGTAGAATTATGGGCCAAAACCATCTGATTCTGTTTTTTTTTTTTTTTTTGCTGTTGGAAGACTACTTTTCCTGAGTGCTTCTATTTCTTAGGCATTCTAGGTTTAGTTATACTGTTTATCTGATCGTGATTTGACTTGGAATGAGGGTACTTATCAAGAAAATTATCTGCATTTTTAGATTTTCTAATTTTGTAGAGCACAGATTTTTTGAAATAAGACCTAATAATTCTTTTAATTTCCATGTGAAGGAAAGGGAGAAATACTAAGTCCCCCCTTTTGTTTCTGATTTTGTTAATTTAGCTGTTCTCTCTCTGCCTTTTAGTTAGTTTGAATAAGGGTTTATCTCGATTGTTAAATTTCCCAAACAACTAACTCATTTTCATTGATTCTTTGTACTGTTATTTTTGATCCTATTTTACTGCTTTAAGTCCTCAGCTTGATTATTTCTTGCCATTTCCTAATCCTGAGTGTGATTATTTCTTTTTGCTTTAGAACTTTCAGGTATACCATTAAGTTGTTAATATGTGATTTCCCCAATTTTTTCTATGCAGGTACCTAGTCCTATGAACTTTCCTCTTAGATCCACTTAGGCTCACTTAGCATTTGTCTTAGTTGGGGTTTTATTGCTGTGCAGATATACCATGAGCATAATAACTTCTATAAAGATAAACATTTTTTTCCTACCAGGTCCACCTCAGGCACACCCAGCAGAGGGAGTTCCATGGTGTCCCCCGGACCTCCATTGTCTGGCCCTTGTCTGCCTTCCTGAGGAGGCCTGCAGGTTCCCAAAACGTCCAGTTTAGATCCCTCCAAAAGAGATGTGCCTGTGAGGTCCACCTGGGTCCCTGCCAGCAGGGGTGAGCAGCATGGAACATGTAGGTCCATAGGGGACACAGGCAGCAGAGATGAGTAGTGTGCTATTCCCTGAGCTATATTGTCAGATGCATGGCCCTTGCTGCTCCCAGAGCCCCCTCCTCCCCAGAGGAGCCCTGTTGGCACCAGGATTGTCCAGCCAACACCATGGACAAACATACGGCCAAAGGTCTGTGTAATCAATAAGATCCAGGGCAGCATGGCACCACCAAAGCCCAGCTATCCTACCACAACAAGCCCTGGATATCCTAGTGCACCTGAAGCACAAAACGATGACCTTACATCCAATCTTATAAAGATGATAGAAGTCTTTAGAGAGGAAATGAACAAATCCCCTAAATAAATACAGGAAAATACAATCAAATAGTCGAAGGAAATTAAACGAACTGTTCACGACCTGAAAATGGAAATAGAAGCATTGAAGAAAACACAAACTGAGGGAATTCTGGGGATTGAAAATATAGGAAGAGGACAGGAATTGCAGATGCAAGCATCACCAACATAATACAAGAGATGGGAGGGAGACTCTCAGGCGTAGAAAATACAATTCAAGAAATCAATACATCAGTCAAAGAAAATGTTAAATCTAAACATTTCCTGACACAGAACATCCCAGAATTCTGGGACACTATGAAAATATCAAACCAAAAACCAAACCAAACCAAACCAAACCAAAACAACAACAACAACAACAACAACAACAACAACAACGAGATCAACAACAAACCCAAAAATCAGTTACAAGGCCCAGAAAATATTTTCAATAAAACCATAGAAGAAAAGAAATCCCCAACCTAAAGAAAGATACACCAATAAACATACAAGAAACCTATACAACACCAAATAGATTGGACCAGAAAAGAAAATCCTCTCATCACATGATAATCAAAACACTAACTGTACAGAATAAACAGAGAATATTCAAAGCTGCAAGGAAGAAAGGCCAAGCAATAATTATGCCAGATCTATCAGAATTACACCTGACTTTCTCACCAGAGACTATAAAAGCCTAAGGGTCTGGGCAGATGTCTTACAGAACCTAAAAGACCACAAATGTTAGCTCACATTACTCTATCTAGTAAAACTTTCAGTCACTGTGGATGGAGAAAATAAGATATTCCATGATAAAAATGAAATCTAAACAATATCTATCAACAAATCCATCTGTCCCACAGAATATACTACAAGGAAAGCTTCAACAAAAGGAGGCTAACTATATCCAAGAAAATACAGAAAATAAATAACAAAGGGACACACACACACACACACACACACACACACACACACACACACACACACCACCACCAACATCAAAATAACAGGAACAGTGATCGTTATCTCTCAATATCAATAGACTGAGTGTATTAGCAAAAAGACACAGGCTAATGGTTGGATGTTTAAAGAGGATCCCTCATTCTGCTGCATATAAGAAACACACTTCAGCAACAAAGATAGACAATCTAGATGTCCCTCAAACAAAAAACGACTAAAAAAAATATAGTATGTTTACACAATGGAAATTCTACTCAGTTATTAAAAAAATAAGAACACCATGAAATTTTGCAGGCAAATGAATGGAACTAGAAAATATCATCTTGAGTAAGGTAATCCAGACTCAGAAAATGCACATTATGTGTAATCACTTATAAGTAGACATTAGCCATAAAGTACAGGATAAAATGCTACAAACCCACAGATTCAAGGAAAGTAAGTACAGGAGGCTTAGGGAGGATGCTTGAATCTCACTCAGAAGGGACATAAAAACAGACATGGAAGGTGGATGGAGGAATGTTGGGCCCTACCTTGGTGTTTCCTCCCCCCCTCGCTGAGCCTTTTAGCCTGCTATAGCAAGAAATTGTTTATACCCTTGGCAGCTGCTCTTAGCCCCTGATTTGGGGCTGGGATTTTCCATGGCACCCTTCCTCCCCACCGAGCCTTCCTGCTTGTTGTTTTAAGAAGTTGTTTATGCCCCTGATTGGGCCTGGAACTTTCATCACACAGACTTTTCCTGTTTTCCTGGTTGGGGATTTTCACCTGCCTTGTTGTTTTCCACGGCTTTTGCCTGTGGTATATAAGGAAATCTCAGTAAAGCCTTGGTGGCACTCGCTGAAGATGGGTGACCCATGTACGTGTTTTCTTTCAATCCCGCAGAACTACGCCCCATCTTCATACACTGGCAACACAGGTGCCAACAGAGGAAGGGAACTGAGGGGGAGAGGATGTGGGGAGGGGACTGGGTGTGGGGTTTAGGTGCAAAGAGCAAAGGGAGGGCTGGGAGTGAGAAGGGAAGAGGGGAGGGGAAGCATCTCTGGGACTAGCTGGATAGTGGGATATGGGAGGCTGCAGGGAGTGTATGGGGCTGACTCTAGCTGAGAGTCCTACCATCAGGAAGGTGGGGAGGGGATTTAGAGACTAAAGTGTCCGCCTCCTGTAGCCAGGCAGGCCTTCCAGTGGAAGGAGGGTGACATCAACTCACCCACAGAACCTTCAACCCAAACTGTGTCCTACCTACGAGATGTGCAGGGATAAAGGTGGAGCATTCAAATGCTTTTTTTTTTCTTTTCTTTTTTTTCGGAGCTGGGGACGGAACCCAGGGCCTTGCGCTTGCTAGGCAAGTGCTCTACCACTGAGCCAAATCCCCAACCCCTCAAATGCTTTTAAAATATATTTTAATATTGTCCCACAAAATCATGTTTATGGCTTTCCCCTCTGTCCTCAGTTTTTGTCCATTCCCTATTCCTCCTTCCCCAATCTTCCCACCTTGTCCCCACCAAAACATTCCCACACCCACCACTGCCACACATGTCCTATTGTCCTCTCTTCTGAAGGCATGTTCCCCTTCATCCCCTCACTGACCCTTTCTTACTGCCTGGCATCCATCCACAGTCATTCCAAGTTAAACATACAGCTACAATTTCAAAGCCAGGAAGCACAGAGTTATTATGGGAAAGTGTGTTTTCGTTCTGGCATTCGGTGATGTTATAGTGTTTATTTTTCCCCCCTCTTCGAGTTGCTTAACTGCAATTATAGCATGGTTTGTGTGTGTGTGTGTGTGTGTGTGTGTGTGTGTGTGTGTGTGTGCGTGTGTGTGTGTGAAGGCTTCATCCTCCTTTAATCTGAAATATCCTTTTATGTATCTTCTATTGGGTGGTTTAGCAGTCCGAATTCCTTTAGCCTACTTGTATCATGGGAAGTTTTTCTCTCTTCAGCTGATAGATAGCTGTTGGGTATAGAAGTCTGGCTTGGTAGCTGCTGTATTCACCCAGGCCCTCTTTTTTTTTTTAAGTTTTTAAAAGAAGCTTTAATCGTTTTTAAATATGTGCATTACAGGAAATAAAACACAAGAGGGCAAGAACACAGTCACCCAGTCACAAATCGCTCAGCTCAATGTGTCGTTCTAGATCCCGCAAGTGTACACACACTTAGGTCACTGAGATTATACAGTAGGCACCATGCTTTCCCCGCATTGTGAATATTCACCCGCTAAAAACCCCAAGCTACATGAGGTATTTTATGTTATTTGTGACTATAGTGAATGGTGTCATTTCCCTAATTTCTTTCTCAGCCTCTTATCCTTTGCGTAGAGGAAGGCTGCTGATTTGTTTGAGTTAATTTTATATCCAGTCACATTGCTAAAAGTTTTTTTTTAATCAGCTGTAGGAGTTCTATGGTGGAATTTTTGGTGTCACTTAAGTATACTATCATATCATCTGCAAATAGTGATATTTTGATTTCTTCCTTTCCAGTTGTATCCCATTGATCTCTCTCTCTTTTTTTTTTTTTTGCTCTGGCTAGGATTTTAAGTACTATATTGAATAGGTAGGGAGAAAGGAGGCAGCCTTGTCTGGTCCCTGATTTTAGTGGGATTGCTTCAAGTTTCTCTCCATTTAGTTTAATATTGACTACAGGTTTGCTGTATATTGTATGGGCCTTGAATTCTTGATCTTTTCAAGGATTTTTTATCATGAAGGGGTGTTGAATTTTATCAAATGCTTTCTCAGCATCTAATGAAATGATCAAGTGTTTTTTCCTTGAGTTCGTTTATATATTGGTTTATGTTGATGGATTTCTTTTTTTCTCCATCTTTATTAAATTGAGTATTTCTTATTTACATTTCGATTGTTATTCCCCTTCCTCGTTTCCAGGCAAACATCCCCCTAACCCCTACCCCTTCCCTTCTATATGGGTGTTCCCCTCCCCATCCTCCTCCCATTACCGCCCTCCCTCAAACAATCCCGTTCACTGGGGGTTCAGTCTTGGCACGAACAGGGGCTTCCCCTTCCACTGGTGCCCTTACTAGGCTATTCATTGCTACCTATGAGGTTGGAGCCCAGGGTCAGGCTTTGGGTAGTGGTTTAGTCCCTGGAAGCTCTGCTTGGTTGGTATTGTTGTTCATATGGGGTCTGAAACCCCTTCAAGCTCTTCCAGTCCTTTCTCTGATTCCTTCAACGGAGGTCCCGTTCTCAGTTCAGTGGTTTGCTGCTGGCATTCGCCTCTGTATCTATATCCGATCTCTCAGGACAGATCTACATCCAGTTCCTGTCAGCCTACACTTCTTTGCTTCATTCATCTTATCTAGTTTGGTGGCTGTATATGTATGGGCCACATGTGGGGCAGGCTCTGAATGGGTGTTCCTTCTGCCTCTGTTCTAAACTTTGCTTCCCTATTCCCTCCCAAGGGTATTCTTGTTCCCCTTTTAAAGAAAGAGTGAAGCATTTGCATTTTGGTCATCCTTCTTGAGTTTCATGTGTTCTGTGCATCTAGGATAATTCAAGCATTTGGGCTAATATCCACTTATCAACGAGTGCATACCATGTGTGTTTTTCTGTGACCTCACACAGGATGATATTTTCCAGTTCCATCCATTTGTGTATGAATTTCATAAAGTCATTGTTTTTGATAGCTGAGTAGTATTCCATTGTGTAGATGTACCACATTTTCTGTATCCATTCCTCTGTTGAAGGGCATCTGGGTTCTTTCCAGCTTCTGACTATTATAAATAAGGCTGCTATGAACATAGTGGAGCACATGTCTTTGTTATATGTTGGGGCGCCCAAGAGAGGTATAGCTGGGTCCTCAGGTAGTTCAATGTCTAATTTTCTGAGGAACCTCCAGACTGATTTCCAGAATGGTTGTACCAGTCTGCAATCCCACCAACAATGGAGGAGTCTTCCTCTTTCTCTGCATCGTCGGCAGCATCTGCTGTCACCTGAGTTTTTGATCATAGCCATTCTGACTGGTGTGAGGTGAAATCTCAGGGTTGTTTTGATTTGAAACCTTATGACTAAAGATGTTGAATATTTCTTTAGGTGTTTCTCAGCCATTCGGCATTCCTCAGCTGTGAATTCCTTGTTTAGCTCTGAACCCCATTTTTAATAGGGTTATTTGTCTCCCTGCAGTCTAACTTCGGGAGTTCTTTGTGTAGTTTGGATATAAACTCTCTATCAGTTGTAGGATTGCAAAGATCTTTTCCCAATCTGTTGGTTGCCGTTTGTCCTAACAACAGTGTCCTTTGCCTTACAGAAGCTTTGCAGTTTTATGAGATCCCATTTGTTGATTCTTGATCTTAGAGCATAAGCCATTGGTGTTTTGTTCAGGAAATTTTCTCCAGTGCCCATGTGTTTGAGATTCTTCCCCACTTTTTCTTCTATTAATTTGAGTGTATCTGGTTTGATGTGGAGGTCCTTGATCCACTTGGACTTAAGCTTTGTACAGGGTGATAAGAATGGATTGATCTGCATTCTTTTACATGCTGACCTCCAGTTGAACCAGCACCATTTGCTGAAAATGCTATCTTTTTTCCACTGGATGGTTTTGGCTCCTTTGTCAAAAACCAAGTGACCATAGGTGTGTGGGTTCATTTCTGGGTCTTCAATTCTGTTCCATTGGTCTATCTGTCTGTCTCTGTACCAATACCATGCAGTTTTTATCACTATTGCTCTGTAATACTGCTTGAGTTCAGGGATAGTGATTCCCCCTGAAGTCCTTTTATTGTTGAGGATAGTTTTAGCTATCCTGGGTTTCTTGTTATTCCAGATGAATTTGCAAATTGTTCTGTCTAACTCTCTGAAGAATTGGATTGGTATTTTGATGGGGATTGCATTGAATCTGTAGACCGCTTTTGGTAAAATGGCCATTTTTACCATATTAATCCTGCCAATCCATGAGCATGGGAGATCTTTCCATCTTCTGAGATCTTCTTCAATTTCTTTCTTCAGAGTCTTGAAGTTCTTATCATACAGATCTTTCACTTGCTTGGTTAAAGTCACACCGAGGTATTTTATATTATTTTGGACTATTATGAAGGGTGTCGTTTCCCTAATTTCTTTCTCGGCTTGTTTCTCTTTTGTGTAGAGGAAGGCTACTGATTTACTTGAGCTAATTTTCTACCCAGCCACTTTGCTGAAATTGTTTATCAGCTTTAGTAGTTCTCTGGTGGAACTTTTGGGATCACTTAAATATACTATCATATCATCTGCAAATAGTGATATTTTGACTTCTTCTTTACCAATCTGTATCCCCTTGATTTACTTTTGTTGTCTGATTGCTCTGGCTAGAACTTCAAGAACTATATTGAATAAGTAGGGGGAGAGTGGGCAGCCTCTTAACATGAGTGGTTGACACAGACAAGCTAAGTTGAAGGTGAAAGTTCTAAGATCCCTCTGGCTCTGTCCATTTTCACATGATGCCCTGTGTGAAAAGGCACAAAAAGGAGCCGTTGGTCTCTGTATCTGCTATGTTCATTGGGTTTCTGGTATACTGGGGAGAGGAAATTTCAAGCCCTTTCCAGGTAGCTCCTTTAGATCTCTGTACTGCACTCTCACCTCCTCTGGTCCTATAGGTCAGGTGTATGTAAGTGGCAGCACCTCCCCTGTAGTTTCTATTTCTCTGCCCCAGGCAGCCTAAGTTGACTAGGGGTGGTGAGGGTTCAGGTAGACTTTCCAATAGGCTCTGATTCCCAGCCCTTCTGACTCTTTATATAGCGATCTCCCTGCTTTAAGTTCATTTATAGACCTTGTCTCTTGCAGGCTTTATTCTTTTCACCCCGTGTATTCTTTTCACTGTCTTCTTCCTGTGGAGACGTGATTAGTGTGCCATATATATACTACTGGGAGGGAAGCAGGCACATGATAGGGTCACAATTTCATGAATGATGGTCTGAGAATGTCTACAGTCACCTGAGCGAAGCTTCCTAGTTACCTCATGTTGCTCTAACATAGTTGGATTGTGGCTGTCTCTCATCCTTATGAACTGAAGCAGGAAGGCACCTTTGGTGAAGGGAGCTCCCTGTAGCACAGTCAAGCTGATAAAGAGGATGACAGATGACCACTGCTACCACTACAACTCCCAGGAACCAGAAAAACATGAACTTCCTTGAATAGAGACACATGTGGGTTTACCTGTGATCAACAAGGGAGGGAAGAGGTAGGAAATTCACACATTAGCGTGAATCATTGTGGGGCTGGGGAGATTGGTTCTCTAGTAAATACTTCAGCTTATGGGATGAATTAAAACAACTAGAGAAAGACCTCTAAGCTAAAGTACACAGGGGAGGTGGATGGAAGAAAATATGCATGGATTGCATGCAATTTCTTGTATCATACATGTACTGCATGGTCTGGAGAGTGATCTACTATAGCCATACTTCTGTTCCCCCTTTATTTTGTGTGTAGGTTGTTTGCTTGTATGTATATCTATACAACACTTGCATGTCTGGTACTGTCAGAGACTAGAAGAGGGTATCGGATCCTTAGGAAGTGGAGTTATAGGTGGTTGTGAGAGGTCATGCAGATGCTGGGATTTGAACCCAGGTCCTCTACAAAAGCAGTCCATCTCCCATACTTTTTCTTTTTGCTTTGAATGAGCTTGTTAAGGATATTGCAAGTCAAAGTAAAAGGATAAATAACAAGTGATGGGTAGATAAATAAACACCAAACATTGCCAAGTTGAATGCTCAAGGTGTCAGGCAGAAATTAAAGAGAGAAGCCCCTTTAAGGCAGTCAGCTAGAATTCCCAGCACACAGAATCCTGGGAAGAGCAGTGTCCCCTGAGTGAGGCTTCTGAGTAAAAGCACAAATAGCAGTGGAAAGATAACATGACTGAGTCAGGGGCTGACAGATACCCAGCAGAAACTGACTGAGGAAGCTCCGTTAAGGCGGTTAGCCGGAGCTCCCCACTGGGTTTCCACAAGAGCAAAGTGAACACTCCTTAGGCAAAAAGTACGGATAACAACAGATAGAAACGACTTCCTCAAATCTGGGTGCTCACAAAAGTCAGCAGACACTGACTGGGGAAGTCAGACAGGCAGCTGGAGTTTGCTGTCTCTCCCTGCTGAGCTGCTCATGGGTGAACTTCTGGCTTCTCTGTTCTGCTGCAGGCACTCGCATAGCATGGGATCAACACTCCTAACGCCTGTTGTTAATGTCCATCTTTTAGCTGTTCTCAAGGATACAGTGTGTTTACTCTTAGGATGTCTTGCTGATGATCTCTTCCCTCTCTGTTACACAGTTGGGCAGGGGCTGCCCAACCCTAGACAAGGTCTTTGAATGACACTTTGAGGTAAACATGCTTTGGTGTTACAGGGCAGCCATAATTCCAGAGCCAGCTTCCCTGTAAGCTCAAATAGTATGTGACAATTTACCAATATAATGAATATTACACCGATTATGGTAATGTAAACCCTTTGAGCTCAACAAGAAAGATGGGGAATGAATGGAACACACCCAGCCCATCAGTGGATATACAACTTCAATGTAGATAAATTCAATAGCAAAACCACAGCTATGCCAGTAGGAGTTTGGAGACATCAAAGGAAGGACATTAGTGGTCTAGCACCATAATGACTAACTAAGGAGACTGATGAGTCCCAGGGGTAATACTAAGATTTCCATGCCCATAGACAGGGAAGAGGTAAACTGGGAAACACATGAGTAGAAGTCCACTGCCTAACCGGGATGTTTAGGCTGTGCAAACTGCAGAGAAGGTCCGGTCATCACTTGCTGGAACAGGTAGTTGCAGTTTTTTTGCAGATCCAGAATTTCCAATTGTCGCATTTGGCATCATTCCAGCCATCATTTCTGAATTCCACACAGTCTTGTCCATCAAAATTATTGGGCTGTCCTTCATTCCAATAGTTCCCGAGGCTGCAGAAAGCATCCACAATTATACACAACAGACACATACAAAACAGCAGCATTCCTATATATGAAAGACAGTCATACTGAGAAAGATCAGGGAAACAATCCCATTCACAATAGTCTAAAATATCTTGGAATAAACCTAATCAAGGAAGTTAAGGACCTCTACAATGAAAACTTCAAAACCCAGAGGGAACTGAATAAAGACCACAGGTGATGGGAGACTTTGTGTGCTCAGGATTAATATCACGAAAAGGCCATCACACCCAAAGTGACCTACAGATTTAGTACAGTCCCCAGCAAAATGCCAATGCAATTCTTCATGTAAGTAAAATCTTACATTGAAAACGCAATGGCCCAGGATAGCCAAAACTATCCTGAATGTTGAAAACACTGTCGGAGATATCAGCACTCCTCATTTCAAGACATACTATAGAGATGCAGAAATAACAATCGTGTAGTACCATCATAAATCCAGACACGCTGATTGATGGAACAGAACTGAATACCAGGTGTAAGTCTTCACTACAGCCATAGTGAGGCAATAAGTGCACACTGGAACAAAGACAGCATCCGCAACGCTACCTGCACCTTTTGAACCCTTCTTCATAGTTCCCGGAAATTGGCACTTTCATACCTTCCTTGCATGTGAGTGACAGACATTTCCTGTACAGCACCTCATGCTATTCTCATGTCACTTGGACACCTTTGTCTCCCATGCCTGATAAGAGTTGTCCCACAGGGAGCATGGCTATAAAATACAACTATCCAGTGTAAACTTCCCACATTCAATAACCTTCTTCACTGGGCTCTTGTAGTCTGGGTCAGTCAATAATATAAGCTCGGGGCTAAATAACAAACCACTGGGGACAGTGCTTATACTTCGGAACTTACCACTTACCTACATCCGAGCTCTATTCCTTTCTTTGACATCTAACGTAGGGTCTGGCCCACTGCTCCTGTTCCCTCTGCATTCCCACTAGTCCTGGTCCTGGCTGATGTTCCCAACATGTGATAAATCCTTCTCTTAGGATCTGTGAGTATAAAATGCTCTCTTTTCATGTATGTGTGCATATGTATATATGATGGATACATGCATGTGTGTGCAGGTATGTGATGTGTGTACATTTGTAAGTACATGCAAGTGTCATGTGTCTGTGTACGTTCACATGTGTACATGCACGTGCATGTGTGTGATATGCATGTATGTATATGTGCCTATATGAGTGTGTGATACATGTGTTTGTGCTCATACCTGCATGCTTGTATGGTGTGTGTGTGTGTGTGTGTGTGTGTGTGTGTGTCTGTAGGCCAGAGGTGAACCTTAGGTGTCATCCTTCAGGGAGCCCTCAGTCACTATCCACCTTTTTTCTGAAGCAGGGTCTTCTGCTGGATTGGAACTACCATGTTAGGCTGGTTTCCCCATGAGTCCCAGCAATTTATTTTTCTCTGTCTGCCCTGAGTCACAATTACATGCTCATACAACTATATTCAGCTTTAAACAAACAAACAAGCAAACAAACAAATGAACAAACAAACCTGAATTATAAAGATCAAATTCTGGCCCTTTCCCATACTTGTGCTCCAAGCAGTTGACCGACTGAGCCATCTCCCCTGTCCAGCGTGCTACTCTTTAGAATGCTGTAATCCCTTGACCTAGTGACCTTCCTAATCAAGATGCCTGTGATTACACACTTCATTTAGATTACCTACACAGGTTCCAGTCTCCTCCTTCAGCTCTAATGGTGGAACCTAAGCAGCTTCTGTCTGCGTGAACATCACGTCCTCCTTCCTCCAACTTATGGAGGAATGTTATTAACTCTTATTTCTAGAAGGCCACGGAAGGTGGTGGCAGAGTTTGGGGGAACTAGAAGGGTAGTACAAGTCAGACACAGTCCCTTCCCTTCCCTTTGCTGGGCTACCTGTCTGACAGAGGTGACCCATCCAGCCAGTACCACTCGCCTTCCTTGTTCAGATCTGACAGCCCCATCCAGGTGTAGCCATTTTTCTTGGAAGTCTGCTGTAGGAAGCTCTGGATGGGGAGAGAAAGAGTCAGGAGGTAACCATTTCCCTATTCCCCACACCCAAGCTTATGTTCATCAATGGATTCCAAAACATTTGTATTTTTGGTAAATGAACACGTTTAGTTAGGGCTCCTTAGAGGAGAGGTGTTCCTTACAGGAGCATGGGGACCCTAGCAGTGGCTATACCACAGAAGAAGGTGTCTTTCCATCCCTCAGCAACTGTTAACTGCCTATAGATCCTTAGGAGGGGTGGGGCCTTGGTCACCTCTCACTTTTACCATTAGTGACTGCCTATCAATTCTCACGGAGAAGTGGGCTGGATTTAGTATTTTACAGCATTAGGCGTAGGCTGTGAAAGCCGGGAAATGTGGCTTAGATGGAGGAGGTAGGCCGCCGTGGTCGTATCTTTGGAGGGGAGTCTTGTCCTCTCTGTGCGTCTTTTTGCTCCTGGCTGCTACAAGAGGTAGGAGGCTTTCTTCTGCTATGCCTTCACACTGCCTTGCCACAGACATAAAAGAAATGGGCCCAGTTGACCATGGATTGGAGTCTCTGAACTATGGTACATAATTTTCCTCCTGGAGCTGGTTTCAGATATTTTGTGACAGCAATGGAAGCTATTATGCCCCCTAATCTCTTAGCAGCAGGGGCTGCTTGAAATCTGATTTTAACCCTTTCGTATCTCCAGTACACCAGTCAGGAATCCTTCACATGTTATAGGCAGTTCGTTTGTTTTTCTTTGACACAGGTCTCATGTCCTCAAACTTGTATAGCTGAGGATGGCTTTACTCTCTTGATCCTCTTGTTTTCACCTCCCAAGAGCTCGGATGACAGCTTTGCATTTTTGCATTACCACCTGGCTTTTATGGCTCTGAGGATTGAGTTCATGTATCCTAGGTGAGCACTCTTAAAGTTGAGCTCCGCCCCCCAGCCTGATGTTCCCCGAGTTCTGAATCATTTGCAATACCTGGGTCCTATGGGCAGGTGCACTTAGACTTATGCTCAGTGTGCACAGCTGGCCACCCATCACACGCACTCCATAACACTACATGCTTCTGCGTCTTACATGTTCTGACTGTGTCCACATAAATTTACTCGAAGTTGGTTATGATAAAGCCAGATTATATCAGTTTTATGACTGTGGGTCATGCATTTGGTCTTTAGGTCTTCATTGAGTTTACTTCACTGGTCCCTTGAAATCAACCTTGGTGAGAATATTTACACCAAGGATTAAAAAAAATACCCCTGTCAAAGTAGCTTTTATGCACTGGCCAGTACAGTAACAAAAATCACTTTCATTTTAAGTGTTCCGCACAGCATCTATCCATGTTGGGAACTTGCGGATGCCTATTTTCAAGGTGCTGGGTAATGCCTGTAGATCGAGTAGCCCATTTTCTAGAAAACATCAAATAAATAACTGTCTCTGCCCTGGTTTGCCAGTATCCAGATGAATGCCCTAGAACAGTTAGCCAGTCATACCTGCTCCTCGGGACTTTTGATGGTGACTAGTTGGGCCTCCATTTCTTGGCAGGCAGTGATGGAGTTGTGCCAGTCCCGTTGTGACTTGGAGAAAAAGTAACAGTTTCCATTGAAGAATGTCCAATCCCAAGGGCAGAGGCGACAGAGGCTATCTGTTGGTGAAAGTAGATCAGGTTGGACTCATATTTAAATCTCTTTGTTCCTGTGTTTGTTTACTTTCAAGACCTCCAGAATGAGGATCCTCCCTTGACATGATACTTGGTTAAACTATTTCCCTTTCCCCACTTCTAAAGTCCTTTCTCCATTCTAAGAGAGCCCAGGATATCTGGACACCTTTTCTCCACAGATGACAGAAGATCGGTTTAATTACTCAATTACTTAATTACTCATGCCTACTGTGTGCATGGTCCTCATTGACCATCGTATGCTTTCCTTATTTTTTATCACTATTCCAAATTCACAGATAAGAAGTTGACAGTACAGAGATGGCCAGCAACTAGAACAGAGTGACCCCACATGAAGGCCCTCTCAGAACCAAAGGGACATTTTAGTTTCGCTCACTCACCAATTTCAGACTTCAGTTGGCTTAGGTCCTGGTACATTTTCTCTTGCTTTGTCTGTTCCCACTGAACTTCTTCTGAACTGGGGATCTTGGAAACTTGACAGCAACAAATGATATTGTAATTATTACACATCCACTGTGTGTCATATATATCACACAGACACCATATTAAAAAAAATCTAAGTCAAAGATAAGAAATCCTAATATCCACGAACCCTCTACTGCTTCTATTCCATCCCCAAACTGAAATAAAAACAGAGGGGTTCCAGGAAGCTGCTAGCTACTGCTGAAGGATCCATTGCTCTTGTCAGATCCTCCATTGTTTAGACTTAATTGTCTGAGCTGAAAGGTCCCCCAACCCACATGATGATCCTGACCTTGGATGACAATGGCCACCAGGAGTCCAGCAAAGAGAATGAGGAACAGCAGCTGCAGCACCAGGGGAATGTTGCTCCGGTCTAGAAATCCTGCAAGGCCAAGGATGGATAGTTTACTTCCTGGCCTTGAGAGCCCAGACATAGCCTCCTGTGCCAGAATCTATACCCTTAGCTTTCATATCCCCAGGAAGAAGTTCCAAAGTCAGTTTCCAACCAAAGGCCTGGATCTGTAACTTTCCCCTTCCCATGACTTGAGTGTCCAGATCTGGAGCCTCAAACTCCCCAGAATCCAAGTATTGAGTCCCAACTTTCCACCCGCTCAGGACTCAGAAGTCTAGAGACTCAACTTCTATCTCTTCAGGATTGAAAAACTCATATCCACAACCTCTGCCTTTCTGGGTCTTAGGGTTTCAGAAGTCAGCTGTCAGTCAGAGGTAAAGCTCTAGAAACTTCTCCTTTCAGGAACCCAGGGATCTAGAACCCCCAGTCCTTATCTTCTAGGACTAAATTTCTGATGGGAGATATCTACTACTCATCCCTTGATATTTCTGTCCCTGGAAAACTGTTGAGTTCTAAAGTTGGTCAGAATCTGAGCCTATTTATCAAGTATTTGTTACCATAAGTTATCAGCTGTTCCTCATCTAAGTGGGCAGGGCTCTGGTCAGAACCTAGATAGACTGAGACCTGAGCTGACCATCACCCAGACTGTCTCCCCAAGCTCCCATCTTCTCGTGTAGTCTTACCCAGAGAGCCCATCTGCTGTATCCTCATTCCTTTGGAGTCACAAATAGTGCTGTTCCTTGGTGCTGGGTCCTGCTTAGAACAACAGCTTTTATCTGCCACCCACTGGGCCTTACTCCTTGCAGCTACTCTTTCTTAGGAAGAGAAACAAGGAACTTGGTTCCAGCACCGGAAAAGGGTAGAAAAAAAGGAGATTTTGACACAATATAGCAGAGACCTCAAATTCTAAGAATTACAGAGGGGCTATGTGTGTTCTAACCTCCACAGATCTGGTTCGCTTGTGGGAAGGCCCATCTATATGATGATTTTCACGGAAATAGCAACTTGTCATATAAAATTATTTTAAATTTGTGTGTACATACAGGCTGCTTTTATGTGTTGATATATGTATGTGTAAGTGTATATGTGTGTTACATGTGTGCATGGGTGTGATGTGTGTGCACAGCATATAGATGACAGATAATAACTTTGGATATAATACTTTAAGTACTACCCATCTTTTTTTATTAGATATATTTCTTTACTTACATTTCAAATGTTATTCCTCTTCCCTGTTTCCTGTCCATAAGCCTGCTTCCCCTCCCCCCCATATGGGTATTCCCCCTATACATCCCCCTTACTGCCCCTCCCATATTCCCCTGCACTGGGGGTCCAACGTTGGCAGGACCAAGGGCTTTCCCTTCCACTGGTGCCCAACAAGGCTATTCTCTGCTACATATGCAGTTGGAGCCCTGGGTCAGTTCAAGTATAGTCGTTTGGTAGTGGTTTAGTCCCTGGAAGCTCTGGTTGGTTGGCATTGTTGTTTTTATGGGGTTGCAAGCTCCTTCAACTCTTTCAATACTTCCTCTAATTCTCCCCAAGGGGGTCCTGTTCTCAGTTCGGTGGTTTGCTGCTAGCATTGACCTCTGTATTGGACATACTCTGGATGTGTCTCTCAGGAGAGATCTATATCCAGTCCCTTTCAGCATGCATTTTTAGCTTCATCAATCTTATCTAGTTTTGGTGGATATATATATATATATATATATATATATATATATATATATATATATATATGTATATGAGCCACATGTGGGGCAGGCTCTGAATGGCTGTTCCTTGAGTTGCTGCTCTAAACTTTGCTTCCATATCCCCTCCTAGGGATATTTTCCCCCCTTTTAAGAAGGAGTGGGAGCATCCGCATTTTGGTCATCCTTCTCCTTGAGCTTCCTGTGGTCTGTGGATTGCATCTTGGGTAATTCGAGCTTTTTGGCTAATATCCACTTATCAATGAGTGCATACCAAGTGTGTTTTTCCATGATTGGGTTACCTCACTCAGGATGATATTTTCCAGTTCCAACCATTTGCCTATGAATTTCATGAAGTCATTGTTTTTGATAGC